>NC_056745.1:173930685-174060685 GCF_019279795.1 Protopterus annectens | reverse complement strand
AGAAACAGATGCTTGGTGCCAGAGCCATGGGCTTAAACTTAATGCCAAGAAATGTATAGTTATCCCCTTTGGGAAAAACCATGTACCCATGAATTACCACATAGGTGTCAATACACTAAACACTGAAAGTGTGATGAGAAACTTAGGTACACAGGTGGACAGTGGTCTCACCTTCAATAACCACATTGCCAGAACAGTCAGGAAATCCTTCTATGTGGCACACCTCATCACTAAGGGCTTTTCATCCTTAAAAAAGGAGGTCATTGTCCTACTGTACTCATCCCTCATTAGACCCATTACAGAGTACAACACTCCATTTGGTATGTACCTCACAAGACATCTGCAACAGCTGGAAGGCCGCAGAAATACCTCACTAAAAGAATCACAGGCCTAAAGCAGATGCCCTATACTGACCGTTTAAAAAAACTCCAGCTATACTCTGTGGCATATCGTCTACTCAGAGGCGATCTCTGCTTAACATACAAGGCCATGTCAAACCCTGAGCTGTTGGACATGCTCCACTTAAAGAAATCCCAATCCCTCAGAGCCACACACTCCAGGGATCTAAACCTTGTCATCACAATAAGCAAAACATGCTGGAAGGATAGGTTCCAGACCCAGAGACCTCCCTTACTCTGGAATAGACTGCCCATACATGTCAAGCAGAGCACCTCCTTGGCGCTCTTCAAAAGAAACCTCGATGATTGGATGGGAGATAGTAAATTCACCCTGGGGATCACGTCAGTCGCCCTGCTAGACAAAGGTCCAGGGAAGTAAATATTGCAGGAAGAAATATCCAGGGAATTGTTATGGCTAGGCTTGTATAGGTCCTAGGGCTGATAGGCTAGTACCAACCTATGAACCTATGAGAGAGAGAGAGAGAGAGAGAGAGACAAACAGATATCTCTCTCTCTCTCTCTATATATATATATATATATATATATATATATATATATATATATATATATATATATATATATATATATAGACAGATATAGATATAGATATATAAATAGATATACATATATAGATAGATATACATATATATAAAAGTTTGGCATTGTTGCCCTAAATGTACCCATTAAAACTTAAAAGGTAAAAAAGTAAAAAGTTAAGGAGTCATGAGTTTAGGGTATAACAGTTAAAATTCTAGTTTGGCTGGGTATTTCTTGCAGTTTTTACTGAGTTGTTTATCTGCTTGAACTATATATGGTCTAATCATGGCTCAAAACACCAAATACAAACTTAGAACAAAACATCTCACTGAAAACTGGAAAGACAGGCACCAGAATTGTACTTAAAGATGGTCTGATGAAGTATTTTATGTAAAAAGATGAAAGTGATCATCGTTTTATGTATAAATAAAAGAGTTTGATTTTAAATCTATGAACAGTGACTTAAAAAAAAAATTAAGGGAATTTTCCTTTAAGTACAATTCCGGTGCCTGTATTTCCAACTTTCAGCGAGTCATTTTGTTCTAAGTTTGTGAAGTATATATTGGTTACCCGCAACTATCTAAAGTGAGAATTGTTTGATGGCAAAAAAGCCATTACAGCTGATTGAATATCAGTTATTCACACATAATGGCTTTTTTAAAGTGTAAGAATGTGGTACAGTGGGAATTGGGGAATATACCTGTTTTCCAGTGTAGTGCAGTTTCAGAGTCAGTGGGATTGTGGGAGGTGTAGGTCAACTTGGCTACCTGAAAAAAATATATATTTTGTTATTTTTCAAATCTCTGTGATTCAGTTTTAAGTGAATTCATATATTTGTGATTCTAACTATTTTAGTGCTATGACAGCATTTCAAAATCATATATGTATATCTATCTATCTATCTATATATATATATATATATATATATATATATATATACACACACACACACACACACACACACACACACACATATATATATGTGTGTGTGTGTGTGTGTGTGTGTGTGTGTGTGTGTGTGTGTGTGTGTGTGAGTGTGAGTGTGTGTGTGTGTGTGTGTGTGTGTGTGTGTGTGTGTGTGTGTGTGTGTGTGTGTGTGTGTGTGTGTGTGTGTGTGTGTGTATATGCATCCCCTTTGGAAGCTGGACGTTTTAAAACTTCCAACTACAAATGGCAGAGATCATAAGATCTAAGTTTTGAAACTTAGAAACATAAAAAATAAATAAATAAATAAAAACACTTTTTTTTTTTTTTTTTTTTTTTTTACATTTTTGCGGGGGGCAAGCCCATCTGGACCCCCACACCCCCTGCTAAATAAATATACCAAATCCGAGATCACTACACTGAGGAAAATGGTAACTATCCCATTCCATGCTGTATTACGATCTCCATTTAAAATGTTCAACATTTCAAAACTTCAGTCTTATGGTCTTAGCCATTTGAAGTAATGGAGAACAGGTGGAGCATTAATTCAGAGGCTACTTTTGGATTGTGATTGAATGAAACCTTTTGAAGAAATATGAGACTGTTTCTCATCTGTGTCATAACTGAATTACTACTTACATTACGTATAAAATGTTTCATGATATTTTATATGTATTTATATTGGTATATGATTTATTCATTACAATTACCCAATGAAACATGTATTATGCATAAAATGTTTCGGCGTTTTATTATGTATAATTTCATGGCAAAACTTGAATTATACTGTTCCCACCTCCCTGGATGATTAAAATTTTAAATGTTGCTTTGATTGTTCTGTTTTACATCCTCAACTGCTTTAATGGATGGGTCTATTTTGTCTTGGTCTTTCACCGAAGAAATTCTATCCTTAAGGAGGGGAACATGGCTTTTGGTTTACTTTTTGGTGGTGGTTCATCTTATTAAATCTACTGTTGTACTGAAACAGTGTGGCATTGTGCATTTTTATTCTTTTGATATTGCCTTTCACAAGCACCAGTATATTCAGTAGCTACATACTGTATATATATATATATATATATATATATATATATATATATATATATATATATATATATATATATATGTATATATCTGTGTGTGTGTGTGTGTGTGTGTGTGTGTGTGTGTGTGTGTGTTCCCTGCAGAAAGCAGAAAGTTGAGTGTTTGGACAACAGCTGTTTGGTCAACAGCTTATGTGTTTGCAGTCTCTAAGTCAGTATATATAATATAATTAGCAGGGGGTTGTTTTTTATTATAACGTTTTGTATATATACTTATACACACACGCCCCAGTATGTATGATTACACCATCATTACTTAAAAATACAAAAGAGCAACACACAAATCAGAGACAAAAAATGAGCAATAACACAAATGTGCGACATGCAAAATGATAACATCACAAACCATGAGCAACTTCTCTTCCACTATCAGTAAACTCCAGCTACAAAACCCAAATCAGGCATTGTCTGAATAGTGGTACTGTTAGGCAAAGGATTTTTTTGTAACACAATGTGCAAGGATGAGGTTAGGGTTAAGGTTCGCAGCATAACTGCAACTAGGGCAGGACGAAGGGAACAGCTGCCCCAGGCACAAGCCATTAGGGATCACAATCATCAGATCAATTTTTTTGTTCACTCCTCATGACATGGACCTGGAGCTCCTCAGTAAGAGAGAAGTGAGCAGCATCAGATCGAATTAAAGCCTTTTTTCCACTCAATTTAGCATTAACGAGAGCCAGATGAGTGAGTTATTGGTCTATATATACCCATGAGTATGGTGGGCAGGGGTGCTTCAAAGTCAAAAGAAGACAGAGTAGATACAGCACCAAGGAGGTGCAACACTAAATCTACACCTTTACATAACATTAGCCCATGAACACTTGCACATACATGCTACCCATTATAATGTGATCTTGTACCAGCACCTTTTCAGTCAAGCATTCATTTTCTTGCACAGTATGGCATCTATACTATACAAAGCTTTAATTCAACCAAATGTGACTTGCACAATTTTCAGTTACATGTTTGTGCTCTCACTCATTCTTATACCCAGAAAAACTTGCCAACCAAGTAAGATGTCAAATAAATGAACAGCAACCATATACACGTACTCATATGTATGGAAGGCCGCAGTGGTGCAGCGGTTAGCATTGTCATCTCACAGCAAGAGGTTCTCTGGTTTGATCTTTGGCTGGGGTGCCTTCTGTGCAGAGTCTGCATGTCCTCATTGTGGTGGCGTGGGTTTCCTCCGGCTGCTCCAGTTTCCTCCCACATCCCAAAGAAATGCTGTAGGTGGATTGGACACCATAAATTGGCCCAAGGTGTGAGTGTGTGCATGTGTGTGCCTTCTGTGGAAGGTTGGGCACCAGGCTGGCAACTCAACACTTTAAAAGTCCACTGCCAGTCATGAGCATATAGGTAATCCGCTGTGGTGACCCCTAACTGGGAAAAAGCCAAAAGAAGAAGAATACACGTACTCATATGTAGCTTAACTATGACTACTTTGTGCAAACATCTGTAATATGTTTTGTGTAACTAACTCTCCTTCATGTTTTGCAACTTGTTTATATTGCTACACCTTTGTAATTTTCTTGTCTTAGCTCAAAAGGGTGTGGTTTGGATCAGCTGGTTAGACAGTAGTGAGATGAATAAGTATAATGAATTCAACAGTGAAAGACCCATTAGAAACAAATACGTGGTTCTTTTAATGTTTTTAAATGACCTCGGAACTTTGCACTAATGCGACCTGATCAGGGTCATATGATAAGTTACTAAAAGTTGTGGCAATTATGGCCATATCTGAGGTATGTAGTGCATTTACAGATTGTTTGAATGTATGCTTACACCAGGAAAGATGTGAAAAAGTACTATGGTATTATTAGTTTGTGGCATATTCATATGTGTGCATGTGTGTGTGTGTCTGTGTGTGTGTGTATGTGTGTGTGTGTGTGTGTGTGTGTGTGTGTGTGTGTGTGTGTGTGTGTGTGTGTGTGTGTGTGTGTATATATATATATATATATATATATATATGTGTGTGTGTGTGTGTGTGTGTGTGTGTGTGTGTGTGTGTGTGTGTGTGTGTGTGTGTGTGTGTCTGCACAATATGTGTGAATACTGTTATCTTACTCTCAGCCACTGTATTCTTCAATGTTTCCCCGTAAAGACATGCACCATAACCTGAAAACCAGCACATCTGCATATTTAGTCCTTGGCTTATAAAAATGCATCAATGAGACAGAAAAAAAACTTTATCTATGACACAGAGCCATGCATCTTTAATTGCTTTTTGTTATAAATGTATTACACAAATCGGATGACATTTTCTTTAAATTACCAGTCCCTCCCTTCAATTACAAGCACTCAGCAGTGAGTGTTTCCCATATGTCACCCTTTGTGATGACAACACCATCTCTAAAAGCAGAAAGGCACAGGGAGGGGTAGTGTTACACCTAGTCAAATATAATTTTGCAACACCTTAGCAATAGCACATGTTATGACAAGTGTCTGGATCAGCTGATGGCTAATTATCTACAAAAAATGAATCCAAAATATTCATTTGCTTTCTTAATAGAGAAATACACAAGTTGTATACTGAATAATATTCATAAAACAAATAAAAATTGATAGAAGGGAGGCATAAGTTAATTAAAAGTGTACTCAAGGAATGTATTAACTGTTTAAGATACATGAAGTACCAAAGGCATTGATGTCATATTTTTAGAATTAGTAAGTAACCCTTTGATACTACTGTAATTTAATTCCAGCTAGCCAAATAAAACAAACTAAGTTACTTTGCCTTGTCCCTTGCTATTAAACAGCACACAACAAACATCTCAATCTCCAGGTCAAAGACACCTGGACAAAGCCAAAAATAAATGGGGGGGGGGGACAAAGGTCCAACATTATATTAATCTCATCATGTTAGAAAGTTGATAGACTAATAGGTTTTGCATTAGTATGCTTTTTTGTGAAGGATATGAAGTCTGAAGCTAATACATATGGTATTATATATGTTATTATTTAGTGACTTCAGTCCTCAGTGACTTGCCAAAAATCTCTAAAGTTTATGAGGAACTTTCTAAAAATATTAGGCAAAAAGCTGTACATTCTGCAAAATCTAGACAGTTGAGAGGTAGTTGAGAGGTAGTCATGGAGAATTGTTTGCCATGTTTTGCTTTTCTGTCTTTCATTTTGTTTGATTATTTCATGGTCAATTGTCATTTTATGCTTTGTTATTAATTCTAAGATATGCAAACATAATATTTGCCAAATTATGCATCTGGCTTGTAATTTTTTTAATTCCAAAGTTTAAACAAGTCTTGATTTTATGTAAATTGAACATTTTATTTCTTTATTGCATAAGAATATTATTTTTTTAGCCTAAGCTTACTGAATTTAGGTAATGGTTCTAAGTTGTAATTCTTAGGTGTATGCTACTCTATAGCACAAAATAGCATTTCATATTCTGTTTTAGATGGTTATTTTTCTGGTGGATGAAGCTTGACCTCTCAAGCTTTGACTGCCCGAGCTTCAACTCACCAGCAATTGGAATTCCTATGTAGGAACTCACTGTTGGTGAGTTGTCTAAGACGTGATTCCCTTTCTACAGTAATTTCACAATTTTTCAAGGAAGTGCTTTCTCAGAATTGATATACATAAGTCTGGAGGGTAATGGAGGCTTGCCCCCTATGTTGGGGGATGCAGAGAGGCTTCTCCCTACAAAATCACTTTTAAAAGTGATTTTTGGCAAGGGTTTTTGACTAATGCAGTTCAGGGATTCCGATCATTGGTGTATTTGCTTTCATCCACTCATAGTGGAAGTGTTTTAGATATATGATTTTTTTTTAATTTGCTAATCAGGCTGGATAAAGCATCTCAACTGTTAGGTTAACAATTATATAAACACACAAAATATACAGCTATAATATCAAAATAGCTGCAGTGGTATTCAGAGAAAGCAGTGTTATAACAAGGCATTTTGAGACTGAAGACAAACTACATTTGCTCCAGTCATTTACATCCCAGGTTATGTATTCATTCACAGAAAACAATCCTCTGTCACAACAGGAAAATGGATAGAGGAGAAAAATGTACACACTATTGCACATTATCTATTCCCATTACAGAACAAAAATAAATATATTCAAAAGTACAAAATAACTATGGTAAACAAATGATGGAGGTCATAACAGAATAATTAATTTCCTGTGCAATATAATAGGAACACAAACTTCAATTATTTGAAATTTGAAATAGTGTGCTCTCCAGAGTCACCTTACCAAGAGCTATAAAACATTCATTTGTGATTTCTGTTTGAACTTAAAGCTCAACAGTTTTTCTCTCCTTCTCTCCTTCTCTCTAATTATTACAGTTTTTTTTTATTTATACACCTATGTTGTTTGCACTCACCAGTTTATGTATTTAATCATATTATTCGTTTAAAAATATAAATTATACTGGCCAAGCATAGTCTATGATGCATGTCCTTCTATTGCGAGGATACTGTGCACCTACCATAGATGCCCAAAGTGGTTGATCTGTACAACTCTTCCCCCTATAGGGCACCATGTAGAGTCTGTGCTGCTGCCCACAGCTCCATTCATTAGTGAGCTTGAGATGGAAACACTTGGCATGTTTTTCAGACATGGGGATGGAAGAAACCCCACAGAGAACATACAAACTCCAAGCATTATTGGTCAGAGGTCAGGATCAAACCTTGTACCTTGTGCATGGGATGCAAACACCTTAACCACTAAGCCATCTGGTCTCTTCTTAAACTGTATTTGTTATTTGTACTTATTTTAAAGACTTTAAAAAATATTGTTCTTAAAATTTTTTTTAATACTTTGGAGCTTTTCACCCCAGGTTTCCAATGACAATGGGCTCCTACACAATTGGACTTTGTCAGTATTCAAATGTTAATAAAAATATAAATAAAACAAATACAATATAGGTTTATGTCAGATTACTGAGTTTTGGGAAACTCAAACTTCATATGTTTGTCTTTCTGAAAAACTTAAATGAAACAAAACAACCAAAATCTACATTTTTGCAGGGGACAAGCCTCCCATACACCCCCATACTCCCTTCAAATTATATATGTCAACTCCAAGATTACACTGCAGTGGGGAAAAAGGTAAATTCCCTGATCCCCATTTCACCATGATCTCCATAAAAATGCTTTGAGTTTTTGGAAAATTGAATATATAGTCTATACCACATAAAGTTCTAGTTTCCAAAAACTCAATAATCTGACATAAACCGGCACATATATAGATAGAGATATAGATATAAATAGATATAGACATAGATATAGATTTAATATGCAAAGACACACACATACGTGCACGAGCACACACACACACTGTGTTGAATTTATCTGCTTGTCGACACAGTGATATTCATTGAGAGTGCTCATTATGGAGTGCTGCATAGGTCAAAAGACAGATGATTAAGTGTACGTAGGCAAGGAAGGTGTGGATTTTGGGTTATAATGTGAAAACATTTGAATGTATTGAAAGTTTAAACATTAGGGTGACGACTGTGTGTGCATATGTTATCGGTATAGGGTTTAATGTAAGGGCTAGAGAAGTGAATAGATTTAGTAGTGTGTATGTGTGTGTGTGTGTGTGTGTGTGTGTGTGTGTGTGTGTGTGTGTGTGTGTGTGTCTGTGTGTGTGTGTGTGTGTGTGTGTGTGTGTGTGTGTGTGTGTGTGTGTGTGTGTGCACGTGTGTGTGTGTGTGTGTGTGTGTGTGTGTGTGTGTGTCTGTATGTGTGTGTGTGTGTGTGTGTGTGTGTGTGTGTGTGTGTGTGTGTGTGTGTGTGTGTGTGTTTCATGTAATGACAGGGTTGTGGTAGCCCCATGTATATCCTAGATCATTTGTGCTAACACTAACCCTGCCATTGCCCCTAACTCCAAATTTACAGATTACTTTACCAAAAACCTTCCTTAATAATATCACTGTTCAGATAAACTAGGTATGTGCGTACTGTTATTTATAAGTCAATAATCACACATACACACACACACACACACACACACACACACACACACACACACACACACACACACACACACACAGTCTGGTTGTGAAGAGTCACAACATATTCTGTACACTCCATTAATGTTTCTTTACTTTTCTACACATTTTCCTTTATAAAGTGTCGTTGCTGTTTTTTTCTGAGCATTTTCTTTATTAAGTGTCAAAACATTTTCATTAACAACTTTCTGCCATCCTTTTTATCCATGAAAAATAAGGCCTTAAAAGCAACTCACAGATGTTTAGATAAACAATTAGCTTTACTTTAGTTTATTAGTGTTCCTTAAAATAAACACCTTTGTTAAGATCGACTTACAATGCAGGTATGATTTAATGTTCCAGTTCCTTCTCCATGAATTATCTTTCAATCTTGTCAGTAACTCAGTTTCTTCCAGAAAAGAAAGTTCTGTTTGCATTGTTTAGTAGAGAGTGATAAATATAGCACATAAGCAGATATGGATTTGATTTCTGAACTAAATGTTGTTTTGGTATTTGCATATCTGAGTATGCTCTGTATGTCAGACTTTCATAAATCAGGAGCATTTATCAAGGTTGCCAACTTGCGATGGCCTCACTGAAACTAAATTAGCTAGTTCCTGATGTTCATCTCTAAGTTTTTAATGAATGTTTGCTGATTAACTGCTGTTATCTTGCTGCTAATTCAACATATCTGTTTATAGGAATAACCATTTCTTGGTAGACTACAGTAGGAATATCTTAGAATTGCCAGCAACAGGCATATCAGTATCTCGTAATTCACCATTTGTAACATCATGAGGCTTCAACATGCTGTAGATTTAAGTTAAATGATCGGCATGTTACACAAGCAACTTTGGTAAAACAAACAATTTCAGCTACATTGTCCACTCCATGCATACAAATGTATTTTTTTTTGTTTGTTTTTGTGTGTGTATGTGTGTGTGTGTGTGTGTGTGTGTGTGTGTGTGTGTGTGTGTGGGTGTGGGTGTGCGTGTGTGTGCGTGTGTGTGTGTGTGTGTGTGTGTGTGTGTGTGTGTGTGTGTGTGTGTGTGCGTGTGTGTGTGTGTGTGTGTGTGTGTGTGCTTGCCAGCAGAAATGAAATACCAATTACTGTAAAAACATAGACACCCTCTCAGAAAAATCAGCCATATTCCACTGGCTGGATCTGCATAACCCCATATGAGAATATACTAAGCTGCTTTGCTCCCAATATAAATGTCAGCAAGCTAGTATGTATTATAGTACAGGTGTGTAGAGAGACAGCACTATTCTATCATCACAATATAACAAAGATTGGAAAAGCTACAGAACAAAATGGATGAACCTTGATGGGAAAATTTATATGGTGAGCAAGTAATTTCATTTACTATGATTTTTCTCATGTTCCTCCTGTCTCACTGGTCATACTCATCCGATTGTGTCTAGTGGTAACGCTTGTTCACCCTAACATGTGAAGTGCCTGAGAGTTCTATTTTGGGCCCACTACTGCTCATTACATACATGCTTCAGCTAGGGGATGTTATTAAAAAAAGCTTCAATTTTCACTCTTATGCCGATGACACACAGATGTACCTCTCCTCACTTCAGAACGCTAGGACCACATTAGAAAAGTTCCTCAGATTTAGAATGCATCCACAGCTAGATGACAGATAATCAGTTTAAACTCAATAGCAGCAATACAATTGCCATGGCAACTCGTGCCATCCTTCGCAATGCGCCTGATTCAGTTTTGTCACCAGATATCACCTATAGGGGTAATAAACTGGAATTTGTACCTACGGTACATAATCAAGGCTTCAGTATTTCTGATCACCTTACTCTTAAGGACTTACACTCAGCTATCATCATATTTTCCTGCTTCCAGTGAGAAATTTCATGCCGATTAAACATCTCATTCCTTCTGATGACATACCTACAGTCACACACAATCTCTTCGTTTCACATCTGGATTACTGTAATGCCCTTTACCTCTGGTTACCACACGCTGAGTTAATCAGTTGTAGTTCCTACAGTACTGCTTTGTTTATTTATTTACTGACGTTTTCTGATATCTACATATTACTTTTTCAAAAATGTTACTTAAGCAATGGATGATGGCAAATCAGTGCACACCACATATCTACACCTTGAAAAAGTGTTCAACACTTATCGTAGATAAAATATATCCCTGTGTAACTCATTGGATAGCAAACTGGCTCACAGATAGAATGCATGTAATCAGAGTGAGAACCTATACCTCCTCCAGGGCAGCTGTACCTCCTCCAAACTATCTGTGTATCCCAGGGTTCGGTGCTTCAGCCACTCATCTTCAGTCTCGGAGGTCAAAGCTGAAGTTAATGGTTTGTGGCTGACTAAGTGTGCAGATGACAGCAAACTTGGTACCATTATAAACTCCCCATGGGACTCCAAGATCCACCAAGAGGGCCTGTCCCAAAAGAATAGCTGGAGCTAAAACCATGGACAAAAGTAATTGCCAAGAAGTGTATAACTGTATCCTTCAGCATGCATGACTCCCCCTTGTAACTGGGTCTATATCATAACTGCGAAAGCCCGTTTCAGCAAATATGTAAACATTAACACATATTGCGCGAACCACGAATACACTGAACACCCTAAACTGTGAAATTCAAAATCTTGAACTGGCATAGTTGGCCAACCCCACCGCTCACTACATACTACCCACCCAAACAAAATAAATAAACCACATACATACACTAACCGAAACCCTACTTCTAACCCTACACTAAACCTTACATACTTTACTATCTATGCACTTACCTTAACCCGCACCCTAACCCTAAGGTCTGTAACTATCACACACTTACCTTATGGAGCTATACCGCAGAAAGGCCAATTATGCCAATTTGAGATTTTGAATTTTGCGGTTTAGGGAGTTTGGTGTATTCGCGATTCGCGCAATATGTGTTGATATTTACGTATTCGCTGAAATGGGCTTTCATGGTTATAATATAGACCCCTTGTAACTATCACATTAACAACACTCCCTTGAAAATTGATTCCATAGATTGTGATCTAGGAAACTATGTTTGCAATGAACTGTTCTTTGATCACCACATATCTTTTCATTTCACAGGTCATATCACAAGGTATTGCATCTATATCCAGGGATGTAATGGCTCCACTATACTTAGCACATCGTTGGCCAATCACTGAATATAATGTCCCTTTTGGAGTGTATCTGTCCCAACTGTTATCATAACTGGAATGACCACAAACATTTCTCACTAAAGATTGAAGGGTATAATTGTAAAAGCTATGCAGATACTCTGAAACCTTGTCATTCTTTTCAGTTTCATACAGGCTACTGAGAGGTACTGTCTGCCTTTCCATATACAGCTTCAACAGACCTTATTCTGTCAGACCTATTACACATTTACAAGTCCAATGGTATCACAAACATCTACTCAATGGATCTCAATATCTTTGCAAATAATAGAACATATATGTTTGTATCACAGCGAATACCACATCTATGGAACCATCTTCCACTCCACTTACAGCAAAGTGCTTCACTTTGTCTATTCAAATGTAATTTGGATGCAAATTCACCGCAGGTTTAGCAGCACTGTCCCCACAACAGAAACTTGTAAATGTTTCAACATATCCTTGTTTAGCCTACCTCTAGGTTATTTATATGGAAAACATAAGGGCTAAAAACTACCATAGGAATGTAAGGTCAGGCTTCTTAGGATCCTCACAGATCAGCAGACTAGTAAGTACCTATTAACTTGTTGTGCATATTTTTGAGAATCTGCATTGGCTACCTATGAGGTCTCATATTGCATATAAGGTCCTCGTCTATTTCACACAATACAACCTAGGTATCCTTTACCTTAGCAAATTCAATAGGTGGTATTGGCCTTCTCACATTCTCTTTTATTCAGAGCATGGATTATTGGATGTTCTCAAAGTCCATCCTGAGTCTGCTGGAGAATGTTCCTTAGCTCAGCAGAGGCCTTGCCTTTGGAGCATCCTGCCTCAGTGGCAATGGATGACCACAGTGCTTGTTTTTTTCAAAAGTTTACTAAAACCTGTCTCAGTGACCTAGTTTTTGAGAATTACTCCCATTTTAATTTATAACACAATATCTTCATTACACTTCATGATGTTATTGCTTGTTTTACTCCAACTATTTTAAGAATGCTTAGTTAGTAAGCATTTAAATACACTTAAACTTGGACTTCAGTTTTGTAGTTACCCTGCCAGAAATATTTGTTGGCTGGGCTGTCCCTATAATTACTGAAAGGACACAACTCACTTTCAAGTAACAATGTCAAATGTAGACCTAACTGTATACATTTTTATCTTAAAATAAAAGACTAGAAGGAAGTCTTTCAAAACTCTAGGGCATGTTACTAAAAGCTATCAATAATGTGATAACATAATTGCTCCAGACTACTCCCCTCACCATTCAAGATTTACTTTTGCTAGCAGGTGAATTGGGACTTCCGGTTGAATTGTTCTTCCTCATATTCTTCGTCAGGTATTACTGAGTGGGAGAATGCCTCATCTGTTCCTTGCATGTGTCGTAGTCAATTTAATTATGTTTGCTTGTTGTGTTAATTTACTTATGTTGCCATGCTTTGCTAATGAATTGTAAGGGAGTGACAGGATTTCTAGTGTTTCTACTAGCAAGGGGTAAGAAGCGATGGATTATTTGCAGATAATAAAAAGAAATCCTCAGCACCAAATAGTAAAACAGCCTCAGGCATACCCAGCCAAACATTCCAGTTAGAATATTGACTACCAGTCAAAGGATAGACAGGGCTTGGCTGACAGTCCAAATGCTCACTGGCAAGGGGTTCTGTGAGGGAAGTCCATCAAATCATCATATCCAAGCTGCAGGACATCCCGCCCCCTAGACAGGGGACTATCCTTCTTGACTCTATCCATTCTAATGTTCTCTGAAGTATCAAAGGAGAGCCAGTAAGAGTGTATCCCAGGGATAAACCATCTTCCTCATTTGTTTCTCAAATGTTGCTGTCTAGGACAAAGCTTCCTCTGTTACCAGGACGGCTCTTAGCCAATTAGGTAAGGTCAAGAAGGAAGACAAAGCAGTGAAGGCAGTTAAAAAACACACAGTATAACTTTTATAAAAAATAAATTGGTTGTTTGAGATTTCATTCAGTGGCTTTATTCTGGAACTATTACAAATAAAATGACATGCAACAACCTACATTACTTAGCCAGTATAATTCCTTTTTTAAGTAATGGGGACTTTGATGCATAGTAAGGTCACATCCCTTCTGCCCTCTCTCTTCACTCCTCTCATCCTTCTCCCATATCTGTCTCCATCAGACGTACAAAATCCAATAATCTCTTTGAAGAAATGAATGATCTCATGCAGCAAGTCATCCATCTACTCCCCCTTTTTCCTTCTTTTTTTGTTTCATCCATCTATTCCTTTCTGTCAATGTAGCCTAAGTTGATTTTTTGTCTCAGTGAAGCCCAGTCTCTCTATATATTTGTAAAACATTAAAGCTGCAGTGTTGTGAGTGCACTACTCACACTACTGAGGCTGTAGCTGCCACTGTTTCATGCCCCCTTAAGATGCTCCACTGTTGCAGTAATCACTACCCCTTATAACAATGGATTATGAATCCAACATTGGCCATCCAGCATCTCCTGCACAGTTGTCAGTAACAACCATATCTCTGATTTGCCTCCTGCCAACCACCTCCCGCAGTGGTTGTTTTGCCTTCTGTGCAGAGAAGGCGGTTAGCGTTTGAAGCTCACAACAGTTCATTAGTCGGCTACTTTGTAAGAGTCCGAAGCTCACAACAGTTCATTAGTTGGCTACTTCTGTTCATATGCATCTGTTTAGTGTGCGACTTTTTTCATTTTTCTTCCCACGTCTTGCTTTGCTTCCCAGCCTTTATTAGTACTCCTATTTCACTGAACCAGGATTATTACACGTTGGTCTCTTACCTATCCAAAGCTGTTTCTTTGTGTTCTACTTATTTTTCTGAAGGTGGTGTGATAACAATGAACATGTTTTTTCCTACCTCAATAGCTTCCAGAACTGCAGAACAACTGGAAAGTGGTAGCTACTAAAGACCGGGTGTTTAATTATGAGTTAGACCACTCTTCATACTATCACGTTGCCATGGATACTGGGAGATACTAACTCACATCAGATCGCATGCTCTTTTGTATTTGTTCATTATTCTGTCTGGCCTTTAGTGTTCTCTCAAGTTCCTTCCACTCACAACATGGGGCAGTAATCCTCTCTGAAAATGTTAAAGCATGGGGAATTCCATAAAAACAGTCAATCAGCTATTATTACTACCATTTCTGAAAAAAAAAGAGAAAGAAACCCCCAAAGTCTGTGTCAGTTGGGACAATAGGCAGAGTCTGATAGTTCCATACTTACTTTAACCAGGGCAGTTTAAGTGTTAGTCAAAAGCAGTCATTGCTTGAAAGATATTCACATAGTTTATATAACAAAGGTTAATAACAGGCATTAGATCATAGTTTTGTTTGAGGCTTTCCACAGTGGCACAGACCATAGTTAACTTCTCCAGCCCTAACAGTGACTCCCTTATCTTTTTCATGCAAGTTTATAATGCAGGTTTACTTCAAGTTTCACATACAGTGGTGATTATTTGGCAGAGTAACCCCAATCTGCTTATCAAATGCATATTAAGTACAGTTACTAGGTACCAGAAGCCATATAAACCCACCCAGAAGGCCTATGAAGAAACCATGCATACATTGGGCATGAAATTATCACAATCATATAGAGAATGCATCATAGTTGGTTGAAGGCATATGCTAAGGATATTTGGAGATAAAGACAAAATCAGTTCAAAGCATGTGTTTACCGTTTGGTCACAGCACATTGCTGGGCTAAGTCTGCTTTTCTCTCTTCATACTTCTAAATGTTGAGAAATTGCCTGATGTTAAATATCTTATCTCAATGACTAAGACCTAGAACAGAGAACCAGCCCTAACACAAGGGTCAGTTGGTCCACATCCTCAACAACCCATCAATCTTTATTCTTCCTAATGCTTCATACTGTACTGTTCTTTTCATTCCATCTTGAATCCCACTCTTGTACCAAAAGGTGTGCTAATGGATGGGGTTGGTCTTGTGAGTCACACACACACACACACACACACACACACACACACACACACACACACACATACACACACACACTATAGCCTTCTCAAAGTAATCCCAAGCCCAAATTTATGATAAAGAAACAAGTAAAATAAAACAAAAAAGCAAAATGTGACCTATATGCAAGACGCATTTACATTTGAAAAAGTTAACTGCATACACTGCTCACAGAAAATGCACCAATACATTTAAAAAATGAATGCTAGTCATCGGTATCAATCCCCTGAAACAATAATAAAACACTGACCACAAAATGGCAATCGGAAATTGATATTAAAAGTAAAGAAGTCACAATCCCAACTATCCATAATAAGTAAGATTAAGCTAACTAAAATATAACTAAACTATAAAACTCACAAAGCATAGAGTTAGCCTCACCACCCTACAATGTGTCTAAGGCTCATGTTTTGTTCTGGCTATAAAGATGTCTTAGCTTCCTCTAGATGAAGTGATGAGGTGTTTTTCCCTTCTGTCCTGTTCAGGTTAGTTTTATGTCTAGTAGCAATGGAAGATTTTTCATTCTGTGTTAGAGCATAAAGTACATAATGTCATAAGCTGCAGGAGTGTATCATCAGTGTACTGTATAAGTGAGGATTTGAGTCTATATTAGTTCATTGACAGCTTAGGTTGTCGAATCTGTAATGATCAACACCTAAGCGTCGAACTTCCAAAATCGCGAATGGCCACTTAAGCGAATTCTTTCCTTGGAAAATAATTCAGTAGGCTGTCTACAAAATTAACTTTTCAACCTAAGTAAAGTGGGGGGCTTCACCCCCACAACCCCGACATGGGGGGCTGTGCCCCCACACTCCCCCTAACTAAATATACCAACTCCGAGATCGCTCCACATTGCCAAAAGGGCAAATCCCCAATAATGGCCAAGTAGGGTTGCCACCTTTTCAAATGACCAAAGTGGGACATGCGTCAAATTTTTGCAGGCTGACACACACACCCGGCCAGTACGAAGAACAGAACTTCATTTTTTTGCCTAGATAAAACTTATTCTTGTAATGTTTTAGTTGTTTATTCTGTTTCTTAATACATTTAGGTGGTTCAGATACAGAATAACTGTTTTATGCAACTATTACATAAACTATAGGAAATAATTTTGTTCTAAAATCTCAGGACATTTGCCATTTTTACAAATTTTTTGCAGGACACAACTGCCCAAAGAGGGACTGTCCCTCGCAAAGTGGGACAGGTGGTAACCCTATGGCCAAGCGACTTCTTTCCCGAGGAAATAATTCACTTAAGTGACCGTTCGCGATTTTGCAAGTTCGATGCTTAGGTGTCAATCATTACATATTCGACAACCTAAGCTGTCGATAAACCAATATAGACCCGAGGATTCCCTGGGGTAAAGATCTTACATTTGATTTGTACTCAGGGAGATGGTGATAATGAAGTTTGCGTTTTTTGTTGTGGGGGTGTTCAGTGTATCTGCAATAAGAATAGATGTGTGGGTTTAATGGTTTTGGATTCTCTTAAGTCTTGTGTATTGAGTACAGATAGTCATAGCAAGCTGATCTAGGGCCAGTCCCTAGTATAAGCTCCTCACACCCCCTCAGAAGGATTTTGGCTTTTACTGTAGCAAGCCAATTGGTATATTTGTTCCAAATGGCTCTTACAGCCAGACCCACCCCTCAGCTTTTCAAATGAAGAAGAAAAAAGGGATTTTTGTTTTTTAAACTGTAGCAAGCTAATTGCACACGCAAAGCCCTGAAGTGCCTTTCTGTACTGGCATTGATAACTGCTGTTACAGAAATAAATAAATAAATAATTCAGGATCTGCACTTCTCAAGGCGATTACATCTAACCCTTTACTCACAGGGCAATTAGCCCTTCCCCCACCCTTGTCACATTTCTATATGTACTAGCAGCTAAACCACCTTGAACCTCAGAGATGAGCTAATGCCTTCCAGAGTTTATTCAGTAACAACTTTCTTCCTTGCAGTCTATGCACTGGTTTGTTATATTACCCTGTCTTGCCAACATGCCCCTTTCCACTTTGTATATTGCTTCCATCCTGACTGATTTGCAGTCCTACTGGATTGTGGGACTTTCTCTACATAAATGTACATATGCTGCAATAGTTTGCACATTTTGGAAGGATTGGCAGATTAGTTTGTTCTTTTCTCATAATTTGCTTATCTAGATGGCACTTTGAGATTTTAATTCAGTTTAACACAGACTGCATACTCTCACATCCCAGCTATTGATGTGCATTTGGTATTATAAATGTGATTTAGTTTACAAACAATTATTCTCATAATTCATACCACGCCTTCTACATAGGCCTAAAAATATCCACCCTCACAGCTACTTGAGCAGGTGGGTGTAAGTGTATAGCCTCCCCACTCAGACCAAGACACATATTTCTTTCCTTTCCAAATTCAGCTGCCAGAATCAGTTCCAGTTGCATTCCTCCACATCCAACCTCCTTCAGAGTGACCCTGACACCTATCCCTCCCCATGACAACCTCATTGTCAAGTATATCACACTTCTGAGCTTAGCGATGGGAAGTTACCTAGTACTGAAACTGCTGGATTGTTGCCTGAGTTTAGCACTGTTCAGTTAAGAAATGCAGTTAAGAGATATTGTCTACAGCTCATGAAAGTAGTTTTATAGGTGAAAATGCTTATCGTTCACTTTAGTGGTACAATGCAGTTTCATTTTAGTTCTTCTGAACAGTGTTTTTTATTTTATTATTATTATTATTATTATTACTACTATTATTATTATCATCATTACTATTATTATTATTATTATTACTACTACTATTATTATTATTATTACTATTATTATTATTACTGATATTATTATTATTATTATCGTCATTATTATCATTAGTATTATTATTATTATTATTACTGATATTATTATTATTATCGTCATTATTATTATCATTAGTATTATTGTTATTATTATTATTATTACTATTATTATTATTATTATTACTATGATTATTATTATTATCATCATTAGTATTATTATTACTACTATTATTATTATTATTATTACTATTATTATCATTATTATTATTATTATTACTATTATTATTATTGTCATTAGTATTATTATTATTACTACTATTATTATTATTATTATTACTATTATTATCATTATTATTATTATTATTACTATTCTTATTATTATCATTATCTAAATAGTAGTTTACTTCATTTAACATTGTGAATCTATGTTCAATAAGGATGTTGTGTTTTTGTTTTACCTTAGTTTGTTTAAAGGTGTGGAGTGTTTTTCTTGTCTTTCTTTATTATGTGAGAAATAAAGACAGAGCTAGAAAAAAAACGTCACTACATTACTCAAGTACATAAAAAAATTAACTGGTACTACAAACAAATTTTCATTAAAGAGTAACATAAAACTAGAGTAGAAAATTACCAAACTGACCCAGGAGACTATGGGATTCATTAAAATGTAAGATGCCTAACTAAACAAGGCACATATTTTTAATCCTGATTGGCAGAACTTACAGATGAAGATTTCAGTACGTGTAGCTCCCTTTCCAGACCCAAGGAAAAGTATGTCCAGGAGGGGATTGCAAGATGTGCATGGAATGTATCCCCTGCAACACCCATACTAAAGCACATCTTAGTGATTTGTCAATTGACATTTAAAAATTTTGTTTCAAGGAATTGCAGATTCGGTTAAATGACATGTGGCATATACTTGTGTGCTTATATAGGGCTAAGTCTTCTTGCTGCCTGTGTGGCTTTCCAACCTGGCTCTCAACTCAACTTCACAAAACTACAGGAAACCAGTTAGCTTCCTGCATACAGTGACCAATCCATGCAACCCCAAGAAAAAAAAACAAAAAAAAAAAGACAGCCTCAACCTTCCTTCCTCACATTTTAGTAAAAAAGAAAAAAAAAGAAGATTCTTTTTATTTCTTTTATACTGTAGCAAATTGCTTTCTGCAAATGTAGTAAGCAGTTGCTACAGTTCATACCCCACATGGAGTGCAACAGTGTTAAGGTTTCAGTTGAAAAATAAATATTTTAGTTTAGTTATAATAATGTAGCAAACTGCTGCATACAATGTATCAAGCAGTTGCAACAGTCAAATTAGACCCAGGATATGTTACAGCAGCAAGGTTTGACAGGAAGTGAAAAAAAGTAAGAAATAAAAATCTTTTAGTTTTAAACTGCAGCATACTGCTTGTTACAATGTAATTTCAACCCATTATTTATGTTATTACTTTAAATTTTTCCTGTTATTCTAACTTGTGCGAAATAATGATGTAAAATGTTTTTATAATGTAAGTGAATAACATTCCCCCTGTTCTTTTCAGACAGCGTCAAGATCATTATCACATACAGGTGCTACCAATAACTCAGCTACAAAGAATTTAAGTTTGATGTCTCAACAAAAGGACGGCACTTCAGCGTATCCCCTATTGCCTTGCTACAGCATCAGTAATGGAACATTAACCCAAACACCCTGTATTGTGATAAAATTCATCCACAGCCATAAGACAAGTGTTTGTGACAGTGCTCAAATTAATACTTAATTTTAATTCATTTTATTAATATTTTTATATTAATATATAAACAGAGTTTTTTTTTTTTACAGGGAACAGAAACACTTGGCTAACATGGGCACATTTGTTGTTTTCTCCATGCTACTCTTAAAGAAATCCCAATCCCACAGAGACACACGCTCCAGGGATCTAAACCTTGTCATCACAATGAACAAAACATGCTGGAGGGATAGGTTCCTGACCCAGAGACTCCCCAGACAATGGAGTAGACTGCCCATACATGTCAAGCAGAGCGCCTCTTTGGCCCACTTCAAAAGGAACCTTTATGATTGGATGGGATATAGGAAATTCACCCCAGGGATCACGTCAGTCGCCCTGCTAGACATGGGACAAGGGAAGTAAATACTGTGGGAAGAAATAGCCAGGGAATTGTTATGGCTAGGCGTGTTTATGCCCAAAGGCCAATAGCCTAGTACCAACCTATGAACCCATGTAGTCCAATCCCAGAGTTGGTATATTTAGTTGGGGACAGTGAGGTCGTAGCCCTCCACCTGGGTGGCTTTGACATACTGTCATCTGTTTTTTTGTTTCAATGTTGGTCAAGTGCCTTTATTCCCTGTAAAGAAATTCAATAATTTGCAGTTTTGGTTTTGTGAAAGTTTGGTGTTGCCGTGTCAGTAAACTGAAATTTGGGTAAGTGTACATTTGGACTATAGAAGTAGACCCATATACATATATATATATATATATATATATATATATATATATATATATATATATATACGGAAATTCCACAATCCCGAAATTCTGAATTCTGAGGACCAGAATCTCGAGATTGCGAAATCTCAAACGTAGTGAACGGGGATTGCCATACGGTGCAGAATGGGAACTCCACTATAGTGTGATCTTGGAGCTGGTATATTTAAGTTGCAGGGGGTGTTGGGGGCACAGCCCCCCCAAGTGGAGGATGCAGGGGGCTTGCCCCCCTGCATAGATATGAGAATAGTTTGTTTTTGTTTCACTTTTTTTTTTGTTAAGTATTGAGATTCCGGAATCTCAAGATTCTAGTCCTCGAGATTGCGGAATTTCAGTATTCTGTAGTGATTCCATATATATATATATATATATATATATATACATATATATATATATATATATATATATATATATATATATATATATATATATAAAATATACATATATATATGTCTATATATATATATATATATATATATATATATATATATATATATACATATATATATATATATATATATATATATATATATATATATATATATATTTATACATATGTGTGTGTGTGTGTGTGTGTGTGTGTGTGTGTGCATGCAATTCGGCAGGATGCACACTTGGTAGAAAGGTTTTTGGATAAAAAAAACAGAGAATGCACAAATGACTGAGCACTCGTTTGAGTGAATTAAATACGGTTAAATGTAGTTTTATATAGTGTAATTAATCAGTAATGTGCAGGAAAATTAATGTTTGAATGAAAAAGTTGTGGTTGTGAAAATGTGCAAAACTGTGTTATAGCACTTGTGAATATGTTGGTTAGCTAGTTAGGGTTAGAGTAAGCATGAGGTAAGGGGATGGAGTCAGTTCTGTGCATGTTTTCTGTTGTCTAAGTTCTGTGTCCTTTTGTCTTGTGTAGTGATACTGTTAGGGAATTTTTTTTAGTAATATTTGTAGGGTTAGAGATATGGGTATGGTTTTAATTAGCACATATGAGTAAGATGGTGGAGAAGGTGAAGCTGCATCCCTGCTGACCCTCAGCGTATCCACATCAAATATATCAGCTTTTTTAAAGCAAGGGTACTGAAATAATTTATTAACATTGCAAAGGCTTATAAAAATGACTCATACTAAACAGTTTATATTTTTACACATGAGACATGGGAGGAGTAGCTCAGTGAAATGTCATCATCATCATCATCATCATCATCATCATCACCAGCCCCCTTTTTCCCATTTTTTCTACATGGGGATGGGGTGTTGTGTTAAATGTCACCATCTCTCTCAATTCAATGCTACACTTCTGCCTTCTTCAACACTTATGTCTGACATAGAATCCATCCACTGCTTTGCTGGACACTCTTGTTTCCTCTTACCTTTTTCCTGTCTGTCTTAAATCTTCTACACCAGACTGTCTTCTGCTTTTCTGCACATGTGGCCAAACCACTGTAATCTGTTTTCTTTGATCTTTACTGCAATTGGAGCTACTTTGACTTCTGCTTTTATGTCCTCATTTCTTCATCTGTCCCACAGTGTGCATCCTGCCACCCATCTCAGATACTTCATCTGCATCACCTCTATCTTCCTCATCTGCTCTGCCTTTACTTCCCAGGTTTCTGAAACATACAGTATTACTGGTTGAACCACTGTTTTGTACACCTTACTTTTCAGTTTCTTTGGCATTCTTTTGTCATACACTATATCTGACACACTATGCCAGTTGGCTGCATCACCTCTAATTCCAGCTTTGACCTCTTTATTCAGACTTCCTTTCTCCTCAACCACCCCTCCCAGATACTTGAAGCTATCAAGTTGTTCCACTATCTTCCCTTCTGTCTCAAATCTCAGCTTTTTCTGATTTCTCCAATTTGTTGCCATTACCACCATCTTATCTGGGGTCTATATTATAACATTGAAGTCTTAAAACTTTGAATGTTATAATATCGACCCCAATTCAGCGAACGCTTGAAACAGCAAAGCTGCAGAACACTGAATATTTTCCTAGGGAAAGTATTCGGTGGGCCGTTTCTGTGGCTTCGCTATTTCCTCATCTGTGGTGCGAAGGTGATGGCCCGGGTTAAGGTAAGTGTGCAAACAGACCAAGGTAAGGTGAGTGTGCAATAGTTAGGGACCTTAGGGTTAGGGTGCCTGACTATCTTCTCTGTCCTTCTGTCTTTGCCTTGAAACCTAATATAGTCTCCTTGTGCCTGAGTCAATTTGTAGAAGCTGGTAGAGTGCCTCTGATGCCCTATTCTTCGCTACTGCAACTCCTTTTTATCTTCTTTGTTAGCCAATTAGTATTCCTCCTTAGCATGGCCCTTCTTTTCTATCTCCCACTTTTTCCTGCAATCCTACTTTCTTTTGATGACTTCCTGGACTTCTGCATTCCACAACCAGCTTTCCTTATTTGCCTTACCTCCATACTTGGCTTGACCACATCAGTTCTGTATTCCTCACACATGCTGTTTTGAGGTGCTGCCATTCTTCTTCAACCCTACCAATTTCGCCATCTTCTTGGGGTGCTAGAGCCCTGAGTAATTCCTTGAAATGTTTTACTTTCTCTCCAGTCAAATTCCAGGTCTTCAGCCTGGTCTGTCTTGATCTTAGAGCCTTCTCTGACCACTGTTTGCAGCAAATTGTGGGAAACAGTGGTTTATGCTGTGATCCAACTATTTCACTGGGAATGACTTTGCAATCATTGATTCTACTCCAGTGCCCTTTCCTTATTTAAAGGAAGTCTACCTGAGTTACATGTTGGCCACTCTTGTGTGTGTTCTTGTGACTGTCTCTCTTTCTGAATCATGTGTTGGCTACTGTCAAGCCACTTGCCATACAGAAGTTTAAAATGGCCTCTCCTTCTTTATTTCTGTTGCCCCACCCATGTGGGCCCAGGCAGTCCTCATATCTTGTTCTGTCTGTTCTGATATGTACATTCAAGTCACCCATTATCTACACCAATTCACGTTGTCCTACTTTATCTTGTAGGTCCTGCAACTGCTGTCTGAATGCACCCTTTTCCTCACTATCACAATCCTCATGAGGGGCACAGGCTGAGATTATGTATATTGCCTATAATTACACTGGAGTCTGTTTATCATGAGCCTGTTACTAATTATAATGATATCTCTGACTGCCTTCTGAAGCCTCTCTCTCTCTATAATTCCCACCCATTTTTAGCTGGTCTTCTTCTTCAGTAGTAGACTCTGGATCCCTAGTCAAGTGACTTTGCTGCACTGCCCTTCCATCTTTTCTCTTGGATACAAAGGATGTCCAGCCTCCTCTGTATCATCATGTCATCCACTTCTATGCTCTGTCCTGTCAGTAAACCTGCATTGGGTGTAGCAAGTCTTATTTCATGTTTGGCAGGTTGGTTGATTTATGTCCAGCTTTTGCTCAACAGAGGTATCCCAGATAACCCAGGCTGGCCAACTAGACACTGGCTGGCCATGAGATTATTGACCCAAGGCTGCTGGGCTCTATAGTGTGTACACACTGACCAATATGGGCACATACACCCATCCCACCATTAGCATGGATAGCTGGAGCAGGTCATAGTAGGCCAGGTCCTCAGCCCACTTATCACTGGTAACCACCCAAGCCCATTTTGATGACATTAGTCAACAAGAGCGAATCAGCTAGAGACATAATTTACACTGTCAAGTGGCTAGCCCTGTCACTGTGGGCATTCTGTCATCCATGTTCTCCTATCTTGAGGATACTGTGCACCACAGTAGATGGAGAAAGAGGTTGGTCTGTACAACTCTTCCCCCTATATGGCACCATGTAGAGTGTGTGCTACTGCCTACAGCTCCATTCATTGGTGAGTTTGAGATGAAAACACTCAGCATGTTTTTTGAAGGTGGGAAAAACCCCAGTGAGACAGAGAAAGAACATGCAAACTCAAAACAAGCACTGACCGGAGGTCAGGAATGAACCTTGTACCTTACCATTATGTCATCTGGTCTCTTGTGCTGTCAGACCAGACAGAAGTAACATTCTTCCTAGAAACCCAGGATTCCTGATGGTAAAAGATCCTCCCCTTCTCTCAAATATACACATGCAGACATTCAGACACTCACCAAATGCACAAACGCACACATACACACACACACACACACACACACACACACACACACACACACACACACACACACACACACACACACACTCACACACACACACATACACACATCTACCCATCAACAAACAAGTCCACCCACAGTCAAGGAAACACTCACCTGTTTAACCACACAACACATCTGCACCAAAGCACACATATATTAAAATAATAGATTCTTGTTTATCCCCCCCTTGAAGGACACACACACACACACACACACACACACACACACACACACACACACACACACACAAACTCATTTAACACGAGAGGGAGAATGGGCACATTAAGGCTTCTCCTTACAGTAGTCCTTTCTGAACCCCAGACACAGTCTTCTGAAGACAGTGAGCTATGCCATCAGAATCAGTCTACATGGATGTGGAAACAGGATTAATAAAGGAGAGACCATGCTGCACTTCTGTGTGGCAAATGGAATATTGGTGACCAACACATGGATCTCCAAGGAGGACAGTCAAAAGATTACATACAAAAGTAGTTACAATTCAACTCAGATAAACATCTTTTTAGTGATAGAAGGGCTCTGGGGTCAACTCAGAGATAAGGTCTTCCCTAGTGAGACAGTCAGCCCCCAGCATAAAACATCTGTAGCCAAAAGCAACTGCAAGAGGATTCTAAAGTCAGGATTTCAAAGAAAGAATCATGGCTCTACATTTCAGGAAGAAGAAGAAGAAATAGGCGGAGCAGAAAGAGTAAGGCAGCCTCTCAAAACACCATATGTGAAGATAACAGAATAGATCTGTGGTTGGAATAGGTGTTTTGCTAATTTACATAAGAATAGTTGGTCTTGGATTGCAGAAGTCAAGGAGTTTATGAAAAAAAAGGAAGAAACTGTGCAGGAAGATGTGTGAGATAGAAAAGACATAGCAGCCATACCAGGCTAAGAAGGAATACCAGTTGGCTAAAAAAGAAGCAGATGCAGCCATTGTTGTTGTTGTTGTTGTATCTTTCGGCTTTTCCCAGTTAGGGGTTGCCACAGAGGAACTCCGATCCGCTAATGTTTGGTAGTGGATTTTTACGTGACGAGTTACCAGCCTTGATGCACAATCTTCAATGAAGGCATGCCCATTCATGCATGCCTCCACACAGAAGATGCTCTAGCTGAGAGTCGAACGTGTCAATGTCTTGCTGTGAGGCGACAATGCTGCCGCAGCACCACTACCGCCATTACAATGGCAAAAAAGGGAATCAACAATTTGTTCTGAAGTGCAGAAAACATGAAAGGCAGATGAGACATGCCTTTCTAGAAAATGCCACAGCACCTGCAGTGTCACATGAAAGATGGAAGACAACCCATATTACAAGAATAAGGACAAAGTGTACTACGTAAAATGAAGCCAGGGAAAGCAAAAGGCTTTCAGACAAAGACACAACAGATAAGATCAAGATACCAGGTGGAACAGGTGGGAAATGCTCCTTAAGGCTACTCCTTGTGGTATGGAGAGAGTGGTATATAACAGATGACTGGAGAATAAGCACTCCTGTGCCAGGTTACAAGAATAAAGAGAATCTCACAACTGTGGGCAGTACAGGGATATCACACTCCTGACACACTGCCGGAAAGTAGTGATTGATAAATTAATATACACACTAGTAGAAAGCAAGCAAGAAAATGAAATTTCAGATTCAGATTAGGATGCAGCACAACTGTTCGCAGCGTTACAGATAGTAAAGAAGTTAAAGATGAGGGAAAAATCAAACTGGGCATTCTAAGACAAAGGGAAAGCTGGTCCTTTAGACACAGGGGAGTATAAAACAAGGGCACAAAAAATCTGATTTGGGCAGTCCGGTGTGTGTGTGTGTGTGTGTGTGTGTGTATATATATATATATATATATATATATATATCTATATATATATATATATATATATATATATATATATATATATATATATATATATATATATATATATATATACAAAGTCTCAGAAACGTTAGTAGAATCTGTGCAGGCTATAATCAAAGAACAAATGCCACAAGTAAAGACATGGTTCATTTTCATAGAGGGATTGCCAGTGAAAGTTAGTGTGCATTAGGATTCTGCTCTGAACCCATTCTGTTTATACTCATGATAGACTACATAACAGACAGAGGGGACAGACTGACAAAATTATTGTAAGCAAACAATGCGGAACTATAAGGAGATTCTACAGGAGCTTCAGCAAATGATAGGGGAACAGAATGCAAAACTGAAAGCACAAGGGAGGAATCTAAGTATAGAATAGAGTGTAGTCATAGTAGTAAATATGGGAAATCACAAGAAACTGAATGCTAAAATAAAAGGAAAAACTACAGGATAAGTTAACAACTTCAAGCATGTGCATCGGTCTGCTTAAATGCCAGCAAAAGACATATATATGGAGTGAGAAAAACAGATATCTGAATGAGGAGGTCACGTCTGGAATCAGAGGTGTATCAACCAGCTGCGACAAAGTAGTCCAATAACATTCTCCTAATGTTGCACATACTGTTTTACTTTTGTTTGAGGCTGTTGCATTTTATTTAGTCTCACTCGACATTTAAACATGTAGCCATCATTTTAGAAGTCTTCATCCATTTGTAGCTAAAAATGGAGTTCTTAAATGAGTATACCGTTAATGATTTACTAAAGCATAAGTATCTTGCCTAGAGTACTAAATGCTATATATATTTAAGGGTAACACAACATTGTGACCTGAACTTTTCACGTCAAAAGTTGGATGATTTGTTTACCATTATTAGTAATAAATCTAGACTTACTGATGATGATTGCACTTGTGCAATTGTCACAGCTTGGAAAACTATCGTTACGTATATTAACAACTCGGTTGACGAGATTAATAATATTAGGAAGTGCAAATAGAACACGTTTAGGAAACAACGTGCCTATATTCAGTAAAACTCACTCAAACCCTATTAAACGTGATACTACCAATGACAGCTTTGGAATTCAGGATACAAATGTTAAGCGATCTCAGGATTCAGAGCATGTAGAAAAAAAAATAAAACAAAGAAAGGAAGAAGCTCACAACAAATTAAAATGAAGAAAAAGGAACGGATTAATATATATATATAATGTACAAAAACTACATACTGAAAAGGACACTGCTTTGTTACGCAACACACACATTACAGGGAATGATAACATTGTTCAATCAGAAAACATTCAGTCTACAGAAAAAAGGAATTATTTTTCCAACAGATAAGGTAGGAAAATGAGGCAAGGGACAGGTGAAAAGGAAGAAATCAAAATTGAATAGCACTACTGTAAAGAAAGAAAGAGGGGAAAAAAATGGAAACATGGCTTAAGCTATGGAAGAATGACATCTTGATGAGAACTGTATACTTGCCAATGTAATATGCAATGAAAACAGTGGAATTAATAAGATGAATGATGAATGGTGGTGAAGATCACTCCTTTGTAAAATGATGGAGAAGATATTATTGAATTAGATGTTGAAGATTCTTCAAATCTGATCAAGAATGATATACTTGTAAATGGAGATTCAGTTATTTGAGGAACTGACACTTACATTTGACACAAGATAATGAACATTCAACAGTGTTATGGTTGCCAGAATAAAAAGTACAGAAAGTGAGAAAGGTTTAAGAATACCCTAATGTAAGGAAGTTTCAAGCTATTTTTATTCAAGTTGGTACAAATGATCTCGTATGCAGGGGCTCTTTGACTGTTGTTAGGGAACTTACAGCCCTCTTAGCATAGCTTGTACAGTTGTTAGAATGTATTTTTCACAAATCTCATATAAAAAGGAAAGTCAGTCCAGCGTGAATGAAAAGATGTTTGGGTATATAACTACATGAAGAAATGTCCCATTTTTAAAAATTAAAATGTGTAAGCATCTAAGCCTAATTTTGGGTATACATGTTTAGACAGGATGATGTCACTTCTCAAGACAAGGGAAAATAATTTTTGCAGCATATATATATATATTGCAATATCAGAAATCTATCAGTTCACAAATAGCAACATTTCATGTATCTCTGATACTTGTTAATGCTAGGAGCATTAGTAATACATTTTGTTTTGGAAATTTTTTTTCATTCCCATAAGATTGATAGTATTTATGAAACAGGGTTAAAGAACAGTGACTGGAAATCAGTTCTGTGAGCATATACATGTTTTTACTGTAGCAGACATTCTAACAAAAAGTCAGGTGGAGGTGTTATGATCGGGATTAAAGACAGTTATAAGACCTGTGATTATCACATGCTCAGTGATAACACCAATACTATAGATTGTGTAACTGTGACAATAACACAACCCTGGAAGATATAACAATTGTTGGAGTATATAGACCACCAAAGTCAAGTGTTGATTGCCAAGAGTAATTAATACATTTCTTGCATAAAACACAGGACGGAAGAATAACAGTGGCTGTGGACTTGCATTTACCAGAAACAGACTGGAATAACATTGATTCAACAACATTAGTAAAGGAAGTATTTTCTTTTTTTCTTTTTTCAATAATTTTTATTTTTGTTTTACATTTGCAAAAACCATAACCATTCCATATTTACAAAATGACCATATTTGCATGTTATGCATTGTGGATAAAATAGAAACATGTAGTCATACAACATACCTAATTACAATATATACAAATATGCTTTCCCAATTAATGTCATTAGTCTAAAAACAGCACATACAAAAATGATACTTCATCCATAGTTAAGCTGTGTACTCGTGGGAATACTGCTAGTTCATAAGATATGGTGTACCTGGTGCTTTATGCTAACAAGATGTTATAGGACTGTTCCCAGATTGCTCGGGCTTTCATATTTTTGTTTCTTTTGTCCAATACTATTTTATGTACTAGCAGATGTTTAATAGCATATTTCTTGAATTCCTCCCAAGAGATACTTAGAGGATCTAACCATTTGCGAGCTATATATAGCCTCATTAATAAGAAAATCATTATAAGTGGGTTAGCTTGTTTTCCTGAGATGTTGGCTGGAAGGATGTGTAAAAGAATAAATTCCCATGTTAGTGTTGATGCTTGATACCCCATTTTTTGCAGTTGTAACTTAAGGCAATTCCAAAGCTTGAAAACACATTTACAACTCCAGAATTTATGTATTAGGCCTGCAATCTGGTCTTTACAGTGTGGGCAGTATGGGAACTTAGTTGCATTGAATTTGTGAAGAATTGCTGGGGTGAAATAAGCATTATTATTAATCATGAGTTGCGTGTAAGAGAGTTTTTTAAGTGGAATAGTTTTCAATGTTAAGTTGATTGCCTTTAATATTTGCTGGTCATCCATATCAGATTTTAATTTTCTCCAGTAATTAGTGAAGAGAAGGTCTTTCTGGAATTTGATTTCCCCTGTCATTTTGTATGAGTTCATTATTGTTTTCCTTGACATTAACATAGTCTTCCAAAGTAGGGTACAGTTTTCAATGTCACTTTCGAGTATGGTAAGGTTTTGGAGGTAACTGGAACACACCTCTTTGATTTGTCTTAAAATTATTATATATACTTTAGGTAAGTTTAGATTACTTCTTAATTCATGAATTGTGCTATTGAGGAATGGGTAGATATCTTGGATTCTCATGTTTTAACCGAGGGAAGGAGTCTAGGTTTAGCATCTTGTTATTTATTTTTAAGTTAGGATTTTTATGGAGGGGTTGTAGTATTAACATAGCTTGTCCAAGGTTTAAGGAGTGAAAAAGTTTTTGTGTTATATTTATAGAATGTTTTAGTGGCTCTATTATGTTATAGGCTTGTAAATCTTTTTTTTATTTAAGAAGGGAAGTGCTTTGGGATTGATGTCTAGTGTTTTTATGTACCTATAGTATATTGTTACCCAGGCCGGTGAACCAATCTTTGCCGAGGGGTCATACTCTGCTATTCTCAGTATTCTATTAGTGTTGATAATAGAGTAGTAGGTTTTGAAATCTGGCACGTTCAGACCCCCCTTTGTTCTTGGGAAGTGTTAGTTTTTGATAGGAGATTCTGGTCTTTTTAGGTTCCCATACAAATTTTGCTAGAAAGGTATTAATTTGAAGAATTTATTATGTATAGTTATCTGAGATGTCATAAATAGATATATTAATCTAGGTAGTATGTTCATATTAATTATTGATACTTTAGACAAAAACGGTATCTTAAGGTTATTCCATCTTGTACAATCTTGTGTTATGTTTTGCCATTTAAGAGTTACGTTATGTTGGTAGAATTCCTTGTTATTCTGAAAGAAAGTAATCCCCAGATATTTGGTTTCTTCTTTTATTTTTATTTTGTCTAAGAGAGGTATTAGGGAGATGAGTCTAGGTGGCCTTAAGGGGAATATGTTAGTTTTATTAAGGTTTAATTTGTAGTTAGACATGTGTGAGAATTGTTCAGTTGTGTTTATTATTTTGGTCATGTTTGAACTTGGTGTAGTAAAGTATATGTTTAAATCGTATGTAAATGCTGAGAGATAAACTTTGAAGTTATGTATTGAGGGGGGTTTATGATATGCATTTTTTTTAATATATAGAAATAGGGGTTCTAGGTGAAGGTTGAAAAGAAAGGGTGATAGCGGGCAGCCTTGTCTTGTTCCATTTTTTATCGAAATTCTGTTTGACCATGCTTTGTTTATATATAGGGATGTATATGGATTACTATAGAGAATTTGAATGATCTGTATAAAATTTTTAGGTATGTCAAAGTGAGGGAACGTTTGCAGCAAGAATTCAAGATTGACCCTATCAAAAGCCTTGTGGGCATCTACTTCCATTGTGAAGATGTTGGTATTTCTCTGATTTGCAAAGGATATTAACACTTCTAATGTTAGCATGTTGTCACTGGTCTGTCTACGTGGTGTAAACCCAGATTGTTCTGGAGAAATTATTTTCTCTATCAGATTTTTAACTCTGTTTGCGAGTATTGAGGTCAGGATCTTGGTGTCTATATTTAGAATAGAGATGGGTTTATAGCTGCCTGGAGGTCAGGATCTTGGTGTCTATATTTAGAAGAGAGATGGGTCTATAGCTAGCTTGGTCTTTTAATATAAAATAGTTTTAGAGGCGTTAAAGTGAATATCATGTATGTTGTTATTTATTATATAGTTCAGCACGTGGTATAATAATTTGGCAACTAGTGGACTGAAGGATTTATAAAATTCTGAGGTAAGACCATCCGGTCCTGGGGCCTTGTGTGGTTTTAGATGTTAAATTGTTGTGGTTATCTCATTAATAGAAATGGGCTCCATTATTTTTTTTTGTTGATCTAAATCTAGTTTAGGGAATTTTAGTTTTTGAAGAAAAAGATCCCTATCCTCCTTCAAGGCTTGTAGGGTTTGTTCTCCATATGTTTGAGTATATATTTGTTCAAATACTTTGATAATTTCCTCATTTCTTGTATAGTTTTTCCCTTGGTAATTTACTTCTGCTATAACTGAGGTGGATTTTTGTTGAGCGATAATTCTGGCCAATGCTCTGGAAGGAATTTGGGCTTCTTCTGCGTAATTAGCCAACTGTCTTGTCTCATAAAAAGATACATTTCTGTTCTCGAGCATATATAGGTCTCTTTGTAGTTTTAGGAGGTCCATTTCCGTTTGATTATTAGGGTTATTTATCAATTCTTTCTCATGTTCTTTTATTTTCTCCTTTATTTTATGTAGCAAGGGAAGTATTTTCAACTTATGTTCAGGAACAACAATTGCTTCAGACTGTACAAAGCTTACCAGAGAACGAAACATACTAGCCATTGTTTGTGTTCCTAAGGAAATGACTGTTACTTTTTGTCAAGCTTTATCACTATTAATGTGTTGTGATTATGTGGTTATAAATGTTAAACTGCTTCTAGACAATTCTGCCAAACGTAAATCTAAACAAATTCATCCAACATTAATAACAGACTATATGAAAGCAAAAGAGTCACTAATTGGAGTAAAACATCCAGTTGAAAAACTATAGAAAGAATGTGGCCAGTTTTGAAACAGAAATGTTTTGAATGTAGAAAATACAATAAAAAATGTTTAACATGAGGATCTAGGCACACAAGTTCTAAAGGATATACTTCCATAAGAACAAGATACTTGATTAATGTGAGAGACAAAAAAATAGAAGAAATGGAAAAGACACTGAACTACAACTTTGAATATTTGCGCACAGAAACTGTGATGAGATTAGAGATTGCCATTATAAATAAGGTTTATTTTATATTTCTGTATATGCACAAATTTTGATTTACCAAAACCTCTTATACAGGTTCATTGGCTCATAATTATTTACCAGTCTATTAACCCATGAGGATCTTTAGAAGCCTAGCCGTATATTCTCTTGACGTTTTTAGCCCATATCTCTTTTAATGGCAGAGATGAGCAGCACGTATGCATGCTTCCCTTATCCATGACTGACAAGGGCACTAAACCAGTGGTGAATTTGTGGTTATTCTTACATTCATCCAGATTACGGCTAAATAGTGTAACAAAAGTAGCTTGCTTTATGTGTAGAGGAAAATGATTCCAAAGAAATGGCATTTACCATGATGACACATCTCTCTCTCTGTGTCTCTCTCTCTCCAATAGTTTCTATTTAAGTTACAAAACAGATTTAGATTTCTTGAGCAGGTTTTTATGCCACCAGTGGGTTTGAGAATGAGCAGTAGGTCTAACAGGATATGGTCAGCTGGGGCTTTGTACCTGAGGCATCTATATGATACTGAGAAGAAGATCAAGGTCTTGGGATGGTCCGTATACATTTTATGACATATATCCTTGGTTTTCTTAGTAAAAAAGCATTGTGGGCATGCAAGTTGTGCCAAAAGTTTGGACTGGTACATACCAAAGGGGCATTGTACTCAATGAGTAGCCAGATCAGTGAGGAATACAGTGGAATGATCACATGACTGGAGCTGGACGCCATTCCCTTAGTAATAAGCTGTGCAATGAAAAAGCATTTTCTTAAAAATACATGGGATATGTGGTGATCAAAGGACAGTTCATTGTCTACATAGGTTCCCAGGTCCATAACTACTGGATCCATTTTCAGGGGTGTGTTGTCTATGTGATAGTTACAAGGGACGTTTTTCTTGCCAAAGGATACTATTATACATTTCTTGGCATTTAGTTTTAGTCCATGGTTTGTATACCAACAATTGGTTTGGGAGAGGCACTTTTGGTGGATCTTGGTGTCTTCTGCAGTTGTCTGCAAACTTAGCCAGCCATAAGCCCTTAATAATACCTTTGACCTCAAAAAAGTAAATTTGAAAAAGGAGGACTGAACTGTGGGTACACTGGTAGTGACAGGTCTTTTAGCGGTGAGAGAGTAGCCCTCCCTAATTTCTTCTATTTGCAAGCCAGTTTGATATCCAATGAGTTACATGGGGATTAACATTTACCTGGGATAGTTAATTCATGATACCCGAGGGATGGTGTTGAATACCTTTACAAAGATTAAATATGCAGTGTGTACTGATCTGCCCTCATCCATTGCTTTAGTAGCCTTCTCAAAGAAGTCAACCAGGTTAAGTAGGCAGGTTCTGGTATTGACAAATCCGAACTGGTTTGGGTCAAGAGTTTGTAGGTTATCTATGTCCTTATTTATTAATTCCATAATTATCCTTTTTATAGCCTTACAGATAAGGCTGCTGAGACTTATGCATCTGTAATTTCCTGAGTCCATTTACTCCCCTACTTTGTGCAAGCAGATAACATCTGCTGTCCTCCATTCATCTGGCACAAAGTCTGTTTGGATGTTGACCTTCAACAATTTTTGTAGGGGGTTTGAGAGATCTTGCTTCAGGCTGATTAGTCAGCAAACAAGTATGTTATCCAGCCCCATAAAAGAGTTTTCTTGGTCATGGATACTCCCTGAAGACTTGTTTAAGGGAGTTTTAATGGGGGAGGGTTGCAAATACTGGTATGAAATCTGGTAATTCTCTCTCTATCTTTCTCTCTCTCTCTCTCTCTCTCTCTCTCTCTCTGTGTCTCTGTCCTTAACTGCATTTAAATATGGGGTTGATACATACCTCTCAATCTCTTAATGCAAGAAATCTGGACAAAGCCAAAAATAATAGGGAACAAAAACCAAAAGTCAGGAACAGATTTTAATTATTGTTCTTATAAACTTAGAAAGTTAATATAATAACAGGTTTTGATGAGCATGCATTTTCTGAAGGATATGAAGTCTGAAACTCAAATGTCTGTCAATATTTAATGACTTTAGACCTCAATGATTTGCCAGAAAATAACAAATTTTATATGGACAAGACCAAAAATATGAGGCAAAATTCTGGACATTCTGTAAAACTCCAGACATCTGAGAGTTACAGATGTTTGCTATAATTACAGTTAAAATATAATCACAGTAAGCTCAGATTTGTTTAAACACAAGTAATCATCTCTGAAACTATCTACTATATATATCTTCTTCTTGCAACTTTTTCCTGGTTAGGGGTCGCCACAGCAGATCATCTGTCTGCTCATGATTGGCAGTGGAGTTTTTTTACGGTGTCAAGTTGCCAGCCCGGCACCCAACCTTCCACAGAAGGCACACACATGCACACACTCACACCTAGGGCCAATTTAGAGTGTCCAATCCACCTACTGCATGTCTTTGGGATGTGGGAGGAAACCGGAGCACCCAGAGGAAACCCACGCGACCACAGGGAGGACATGCAGTCTCCGCACAGAAGGCACCCCAGCCGAATATATATATATATATATATATATATATATATATATATATATATATATATATATATATATAAACAGAGAAACAGAGAGATAGTAATTTTTGGGTTAGCTTGAACTATGAAATGTCTGCACTAACAGCATAGCTAAGGCCTGTAAAGTACAGATGCCATATGTTAGCATAAAGAGTCTAAACTAAGGTAAAAATGATTCCAAAAATCACAGCTGTAAAATACAGGAATTACGAATAGCACTTTTCAATTGGCTGACAGAGTTTAAGTCTATGAAGCCAATGACCTTCCTTCAGAAGGACCAGTATGGACTAAAATCTGGAATCACTAGAACAATAGAAATGCTTCTGAGAAGATAATGTTCTTCATAAGTATAATGCTAGCACAAAAAAGTTATTAATTAAGGGACTAACTCAATTAAATTTCAAAATTAAACATTTAGTTAAAAAAATTGCAGGTGAAACATTTGCTGGCCAGTAAAATGTAGCTCAGCAAACACATGAACATATATACCATGTATTCAGAAAGCAAGTGTTAAGAGGCTAAATGAGGACAATAGACTGGCTCTTACAAGGTCTTCAAGACAAGTGTTACATGACAGCTATGAACAGAAATGGCTGTAAATGACTGTAAATTAACCGAATATGAGCAATCATTCTAATTACTGATGATTCATTTAAATGGATGTTTCTAGGACTACTCAGAATCTGCCATCTGAGGGCTGGCTGATTGTACATTGGAAGCATATATGGCTTAAAGCAGATTAATAACTGTCTTTGATCTGCTAGGTTTTTATAAAACTGCGATGTACTTCTTCTTCTTCTTCCAGCTTTTCCTGGTTAGGGGTCACCACAGAGCATGACCTGTCCGCTCATGACTGGCAGTGGAGTTTTACGGTGTTGAATTGCCAACCTGGCAGCCAACCTTCCACAGAAGGCACACACATGTACACACTCATGCCTAGGGCCAATTAGGAGTGACCGGTCCACCTACAGCATTGTCTTTAGGATGTGGGAGGAAACCGGAGCACCCAAAGGAAACCCACGCCACCACAGGGAGGACATGCAGAGTCCGCACAGAAGGAACCCCAGCCGAGGATCGAACCAGAGAACATCTTACTGTGAGGTGGCAACGCTAACTGCTGCATCACTGCGGCTGCCCGAACACTGGATGAACTATATATATAAAAAAAAGGATTTGGGATTAAAGGTAAGAAGAAATTTTTGATTTTAGTTACCCTCATGGTGGGCATTAGAATTTCATGAAAATAGTGCAGAATAAAGTTTGACGGTTTTGAAATGTATCTAAGATTTATTCTGTGATGTGGAAAAGCAAGTATAAAAGTGTGATACAACTATTTTTAAAGGAATTCCCACTGACTTAAAATTGATGGAGATGTACTGCAGTGGATAGTGTGCATCAAACTAAATAAAAAAGCTGAGCTTTATGTTACAGCCAGGGTTTGATTTCTTTACTGTCCACTTAACTTCTGTTTAACTCTTAGCCAGTCACTTAACTAGACAGTGCTTCTGAGTCACCCACTGAGAGAGACACTTGTGCCTACTGGGTTTACCAGACAGCTGTTTAAATGTTTTCAAATATATATTAAAATTACAAGAACACAAATATTTTATATTACATTTTTTTATTTTACTGAATTAACCAGACATCACTGTTTGTCAAGCTTGCTTTTGTCTGAGGGTCAAAATGCTATAACTCACCCATTGTAAACATGTCTAGAAAATGGTTTTGCTTCCTTTTCTATCATATAATCCAGTGTGTCAAGTAAACTTTCTTTTCTAGAATTTCCAAGCAGCAACCTGTGACAGCTCTGCTGATTCCCAACAGTTACAATATGCTGGCACTGAACTGTCACGTTCCCTTACATGCAACTGCCTCGAGCTATGGGATACAGCAGGAGTGGTGCAGTTTGCTTATATGGAGTTTGATTCCCATCATTCCAACATACACAAAGAATACATCTTCAATGTCAGGAAATCAAACTTATCTTACATTTAAGTTATTTCTACTACAGTATCAAATTATCTTTGACAGTCGGCACTAGGCCTTTTTTTTTTTGAATTGGTCAAGTCCAACTCAACTACTTTCTTGAAAAAGAAAAGCTAACACTTTGGAGGAAAGTTATATTTATTTCACTAGTCCGTAGGAAGCTTCTAGGGCTAACCATAATTTTAGTAGCGCAAGCAGCCCACCATAAATGACTACATACTGAACTGTACATCAGAAGTGTTAGATTTCACATCGCCCTGGTTTAAAACAAAACCTCACTTCTGTTCTTAGTGTTTGTACCTTCCAGTAAAGATGCAGGAAAAGGTTGCAGAAGACTATGCCTAACTTATTAGTATTCATGTTGCACTTCTCAAGGAGCTGCACATCTTAGAACTTAAAAACAGCTCAGGTTAAACCAAAATGACATCATAAGCTTCACTCTAAACAAGAAGAACCATAAGTCTGTTTTCACCAACATCTGACTGACCAATACCTTTTCTTGTGACACTATGTATTATATACATCTATTCACTGTTTGTGTTATATGATGTTTCTGTATGTTGGACTGTCACAGTCAACAAATTTTAAATAAATAAGTAAAGCTAATTCATTATTTATTTGTATTTCTTTTCTGGGGTAGAGCACTGATAAACACAGACCATTTTCAGACTAAACCCAGGAGCACTGTCTGGTTAAGTGCCTTGCTCAGAGTCACATATTTAGGCAATGAAGGCTCAGGGAATCAAACCTCATACCACTGGACCACAGGAAACAGCTTATTAATAGCACCTTAATCCTCTAAGCCAACTGCCAGACAATAGTCAGTGAAAATGTATTAGTGGTTAACATGACCTTTTCTGTGTTAAGACTAAGGCACCTTTTCTTTGCAGCCATGGTTTACTCGAAGTGGGAGATATATTGAATGAATACAAGTACTGTAGTGCATTCTATCTAAAAGGAGGTTGGTATAAGCCTGATGTAGCCACCCTACAAACTATTAAGATGCAGTACTTTGCTACTTCATATTCTAGTGTCTAACACACAGTGGAGGTATTTATTACAATCTTATTTTCCAATTATTAGAAATGGTTGCATTTCAGACATAGAGATTAAACTTTACAAAAATAACATACCCAAAGAATTTGAGTACAAATCATACATCATGCTGTCGATGGCCTTTCACGCCCTTAAACAAGCAATTATAATGCTCCAAACCTCTGGGCAAGACCAATTTTATTAATATATTTATTTATTTTACTTAAGGCTGGCAGACTGGATTTAGTGTCCTTTTTTATCTCTGACCTTGTTACATAAGACAGCAAGATAACAGTATGGTATTTACTGCGTAAAGGGTTACTTTCGTATAATGTTTAAAGATGATACATAGTTTGCAGTACAAATCTATGTTGGCACATTGCTGTAATGGTGCTAACAGATCCATAAAAGTATTTAAACTCATAGTGAAGGAATACATAATTATAAAGATTATTACAGCACAGAAAGCGGCATTTCACACTTAACTGACAGAAACAGGCTGTTACTTATCTTTTTCTTTAGGTCCCTATTAGTCTTGATTTTGAGTATATGCTTTCTTCCACTGTCTTTACCACAGGCATGAATTTTCCAATACAAAGGCAGACAAATAGAGAAACAGCATTTGCTGAATAAAAGAATAACTAATACGTCAATTGGGGGGGGGGGGTGAACAAACTATAAAATAAGACTACTTACACTGTTAGTGTGAAAAGCAGAAACAGCAGAATTGCACAATGTCAAATACTTAGGTGTCATTTTTTTTTTCATTTTCTGCCTACATTAGTCTTTTAAAGTTAGTCATATCAGTGCCTGGCCAGCTGAAACAGGGACAGTGTTAATACATTACAGATGTATCTTTCAGCTAAGCTGTTAAATTGATGCCCAGGTGAGGTACAGCCCTTTCCAGAATTCCATATTTGCATTGCTCAGCATGCCTCAAAAAACACTAACAAGAAACTATGCTGTCATACACAGGCAGAAATTCTATAAAGACAAATCACACAATAAACTTTTTAACACCTTTACCAGCTTCATATATGACACAGTGAATTGGTAGACATACCATTAAACAAGAGAAAATAAACCATTACAATTTCTTTTTTTCTTTGTACATTATACATATATAGTTACTTTTATTCATTTTAACATGACTTAGATTGATCAAGTACTGCCTTCCCAGAAATGTCACTCCAACTCGTTAACAATATTCTAGTTTGATCCTTACCTTTTCTAAAGATCCCCCTTCCAATTATTGTACCTCTTTTACAACTTTCAATAATTCTTCTATGGTTGGTTTAGGTTTTGATTTCCATTTCCTCTTGACTGCATTTTTTGGCAGCCAACACCATTAAACATAGTTGGGCCTTACTATTTTAAAGGGAATTCCATTCTATATTCCAACTCAGAAGACTCATTTCTTAGTTACAATGAATTGGGGCAAAGTGGGCAATTGCTCCAAGTGCAAAGTTTTAGGGGGCATGATTGAGAGGCTAGTCCAGCATTTTTTTGTATTGAAATACCATCATAGACAGGCACTTCAGTGTTTATTTTCTTTTTTTTTTTTTTTTTTTTTATCTTCATTTGAAAAGCTGGGGGCTGTGAATTGGCTGAAATACTTTATAAAACCAATTGGCATCATACAGTATTTTTTTTCCAGCCGGTGTGGATTTTTGGAGGGCTTGATTGGCTAAATTACTGTAAAAAGGCAATCGGCTTTTTGCAGAATGCAGAAGATCTAAGGGATGTGGGACAAGTTTGGGGGACCAGCACAGGGCACTAGTTGAGCCAGGTATGCCTCTGCTTGCAAAAGTATGGTCTGAAGAAGATCATAGGATCATAGGAGGTTACTAGGGTAACGGCTCTGCGGCCCTTACAAGCCTAGTTGAGTTTATCCCCAAAAAAGAAACTTCAGTCAGCACCTGTCACCCCTGTCAATGAGGGACACAGCTGCAACCCCTTGGACAAATATGTGGTTGCCCCTGCACTCATCAAGGTTGCGCTTGAAGAGGGTAAGCTATGTACTTTGTTTGACATGTATGGGAAGTCTATTCCAGAGATGGGGCAGCCTCTGGGAGACAAACCTGTCTATCCAGCAGGTTCTGTTAATGTCACATATTAGATTTAAGCCTTTTGATCAGGTACTACATGAGGAGTTAGACTTATGGATATGGAGCATCTCTAGTAGAGCATATTCTGAGACTGCCTTGTAGGTGAGACACAGATCACCTCTGAGCAATCTGTGCGATACAGAGTACAGTGATAGTGATTTCAGCCTGTCCACACAGGACAGGTGTTGGAGGCCATGGATTCTCTTGTTGTGGTATTTCTGTTGCCTTTCCAGTTGGTGCAGGTGTTTGGGGAGGTACTCAATTATTGGCCTAAGTAGGGAGAAATACAGAGAGGTAATAATCTCCTTTTTTCTGGATGCCGACCCTTTACTTATGAGATGAACCAAGTACAAGGCTTTTCTGACTACTGCTGCTATGTGATGGTCAAATGTGAGACTGTTGTCAACTTGTGTACCCAGGTCGTTCACCACAGGTTGTGTGCTTAGGGGGTTGCCACTAATATGATGATCAGTAGGGGCCCATGTTTTTGCCAGTTGGTATGATAATACATTATTTTGCCTTTAACTTAAAGCCATGATTTTGGCACCAGTCATTTGTTGCTGTGGGACCCTCTTGAAGTATATTAACATCAATGGGGGAGTCAGTGACAGCACCCAACTTACAGTCGCCCACAAACATGGTCAGCCTCAAGCCTTTTGGCTTTGCCTTGGACCTCTGAGAAGTAGATGCCAAATAGTAGGGGTCCCAGGACAGAAGACACACATACCATGGCAGATATCTTGAACAGCACATAGTGAAGACATATTACAATGCGAACTAGAGATTTGGTGGATATATCAGTGGCAGAAGAAAAAAAAAGTAAATCAATTGCACAGATTTATTGATGTTTCTTTAAAATCCCATTACAATGAAAAGGCAACATGATGAAAAATCTTCAGTAATGAAAGACATCCAGTCATATCCTTTTTCAGGAGAGAAATAAATTCTGCCCAATGATGAATAAGCACACTTGACAAAATGTCCCCTGTCAGCTGAGAAAACGCAATGCCTTAAAAGATATATAAATCATGCCTGGGAAAAGTAAAATACAGAGAAAATGCAAGAGATATAATGTACTATTGAGAAATGCTGAAAAATAAAGAACCATCAGAACACAGGTGTGACATCTAAAATACATACCACAAGAACAATAAAGGAAAAGAATGTAACACGCTTAGTGGCAGCTCAGCCATGATTTGTTTCATTCGAAGAAAGTCATTTCACCTGTACGTATAGATTATTAATCCAATGAATATGACATAATCAAACTGGCAGGCACAACAGTTGCATGTTTGATTTGTACTTCAAAGTCTATATTTTCATGACAGGGCATATCAGATACTTTCATCTATTATAGTGATCTACAACACAAAAGTCATAAAATCAGAAAGTCTATGCACGAGGTGCAATTCAGACATAATAATGTCCAGTATATTCAATTAATAGTCATGGGAGTAAGTGGATAGAATTAAACTGTGAGAAATGTCATGTGACAGATAAAAAGCAGAAGTAATAAAGATTGCCACCTTCTGTTTTGGGGTATAGGAACACCACGGCAGGGATCCAGTCTCTCACTATATCAAGTATTAATGGGAATATGGCTAAAAAGCAAATGCCTGGAAAATGAATATAACTCAAAGAAAATTCTTTAAAGAAGTCAACAGAAACAGAAAATGTCAGTTGTCATAGGTTGGTACTAGGCTATCGACCCTAGGGCCTATCCAGGCTTAGCCATAACAATTCACTGGATATTTCTTCCTGCAATATTTAATTCCCTGGACCCCTGTCTAGCAGGATGACTGACGTGATCCCCGGGGTGAATTTCCTATCTCCCATCCAATTGTCAAGGTTGATTTTGAAGACAGCCAAGTAGGCGCTCTGCTTGACATGTATGGTAAGTTTATTCCAGAGTATGGGGAGTCTCTGGGTCAGGAACCTATTCCTCCAGCATGTTTTGTTCACTGTGATGACAAGGTTTAGATCCCTGGAGTGTGTGGCTCTGAGGGATTGGGATTTCTTTAAGTGGAGCATGTCCAACAGCTCAGGGTTTGACATGGCCTTGTATGTTTAGCAGAGATTGCCTCTGAGTAGACAATATGCCACAGAGTATACCTGGAGTGTTTTTAGACGGTCAGCATAGGGCATCTGCTTTAGGCCTGTGATTCTTTTAGTGGGGTATTTCTGTGGCCTGTCCAGCTGTTGTAGATGTCTTGTGAGGTGCATACCAAATGGGGCATTTTACTCTCTAATGGGTCTAATGAGGGATGAGTACAGTGGGACAATGATCTCCTTTTTTCTGGATGAAAAGCCCTTAGTGATGAGGTGTGCCACAAAGAATGATTTCCTGACTGTTGTGGCGACGTGGTTACCAAAGTTGAGACCACTGTCCACCAGCATCCCTAAGTCTCTCATCACACTTTTGGTGTTTAGTGTACTGCCATCTATGTAGTAATTCATGGGTGCAAGTTTTTTTCCCAAAGGGGATAACTATACATTTCTTGGCATTAAGCTTGAGCCCATGGTTCTAGCACCAAGCATCTGTTTCTGTAAGGCCCTTTTGAAGAATATCCACATCATTTGGTGATTCAGTAATGGCTCCCAGTTTGCAGTCATCTGTAAACTTTGTTAGCCAGAGTCCCTTAGTGTCGGCCTGTACTTTAGAGAAGTAGATGCCAAACAACAGTGGTCCCAGGACTGAACCCTGAGATACTCCACTTGTTACTTGTCTGGAGCTGGATTTGGAGTCGGCTACTTTTACAGTCTGGGTTCTGTCAGTAAGCCAGTTGGCAATCCATTGAGTGACGCAGGGATTTATCCCAAGCTTAGTAAGTTTATCTATGATTCCAGAGTGGGGGGATGGTGTTGAAGGCCTTGGCGAGGTCCAGATAGGCTATGTGGACCACCTTACCCTCATCCACAGCTCTGGCGACTGATTCAAAAAAGTCAATCAGGTTCAGGAGACAAGATCGGCCCATCACAAACCCAAACTGAGTAGGGTCCAGCGTTTGAGGATTGCCAATGTCTTTCTTTATAAGTTCCATGGTAATGCATTCCATGCCCTTGCAGATCAGGCTCGTCAGACTGATGGGACAGTAGTTTGCGGGATCCAAGGTGGATCCCCCCTTGTGGAGTGGGATACCTGTAGCTGTGCACCACTCAGTGGGCACGAAGCCTGAGGTGAGGCTATGATTAAACATGACACTTAGGTGAGGTGCCAGTTCATTTTGTAGTTCATGTAGTACACAGCCCGGGATGTCATCTGGTCCCATGGATGCTGTATTCTTAGCTTTGGAGAGTGTGGTTTCTACCTGTGTGGCCATGATTATTGGAATTTGGCAATCTTTTGGTATTAAGATGGGCCCTTTAGGGGGTAAGAGCGGGGTAAAGTTGGTACTAAATTGATCTGCCAGGATATTGGCAATATCCTTGGGATCAGTATATTTAACGCCATTCTGTTGTAGCTCAGAGCATATCTGAGCATTGCCATTTAGATTCTTGACATAACTATAGAATGCCTTGTGGTTGTCTTTGGAATCTTTGGCAATTTTATTTTCATTACTAGCTTTGGAGGATTTTATGAGGGATCTCAGATGCCTGGTAAGGGAGTTTTTTACATCCTGGGATTTTCCTCTTTTCTGTAACAGTTTCTTTCTTCTGTTGTATAGTTTGTTTATGGCAGGGGACCACCAGATCGGCTTCTTTTTTTGGAGGAGAGCATCTTGGTTCTATTTGGGATGCATGATTCATGCACAAGTGGAAGTGCTCATACAGTGCCTTAGTGTAGGATTCAGCATTCGAACTTTCATTTCCTGTCTGCATGGGTGTCATGAAGTTTGTCACTTCTGACTTGAGTAGCATGAAGTTGGCTTTGGAGAAGTTTTTTTATGTAGGTTTCCTTACTGGGGGGTGGCGGTGGGATGTGGATGTCAAGGGTGATTTGCTTATGGTCAGACCTGACCAATGAGGGGGTGACCACTGGTGTGGAGCATCTATCTCCCATGTTGGTAATGACCAGTTCTAAGATATTGGAGCCCCTGGTGGTTAGTTGATCCAGGGCATTGGAATTTATGAATTCCAAGAATCGCTGGGAAAAGATGTTGGTACCCGAGTAGTTTTCCCAGTTAATGGCAGGGTAGTTGAAATCACCCAGTATTAGTGTGTTTGGTTGTATCTTAATATTTTCCAGTATGTTTAGAAAGGTGTAGTGAGAATCTTGGGGCATGGTGGGGGATCTGTAGCAAGCTACAATTTGGATTGCAGTCTTACCTATTGTTAGTTGCACCTGGAGAATTTCAGATGCATTGTGTTGGGCAACTAGCCTGGAGGTGTGAATATCCTTGGTGAATATGGACACTCCTCCACCTTTAGTGTTTCGTTCTTGGTTTGGTGGCCGAAAAGTGTGGTAAGAGTTGCAGCCTGGTATTGCAGGGGTGCTCTCTGGAGCCTTGAACCAGGTCTCAGTTACTGCACAGATATCAATGGTCTCCATTTTTAGGAGTGCCTCAAGAGAGAGAGTGCATTTTGAGGTTTAGACTTCTAGCATTGAGTAGCATTACCTTCAGATTTTGCATGCTTATATCTGTTACGGTGGTGGTTTTGTCCTTTGAAACTTTCCTAAAAAAGGCACTATAAGGGTGGCAAGAGATTTAGCCCGTAACCTGAATTCCAGGGATGACAGGTGCAGACCATCTCTGGCAAAGCATCGTGGTTTGTCAATCATGTCGTCCCAGGCAGACAGATACTGGGTCCCCTTTGAATGACACCAGAAGCTTAGCCAATTATGAAGTCAATCATTTTGACTTTATACTGTGGTATCATTCTGGGCAAAGGCAGGATGCTACTCAGGGCTAGGGTCATACCTGCCTGGGTCACATGATCCGAGAGCTCTTCCATGTCTCTTTTCATGTAGTCCAGGGAAGTATGTCTCAAGTCATTCACTCCAACATGGACAATGACAGAGTTGTATTTGTACTTGTTGTGGAGTGACTTGAGTGCATGCATTATGTGGCGGATCCTGGCACCCGACAGGCAGCTGACTGTAATTTTCTCCATGTTCAGCCTAGTGAGTGGGACATCAGTGTGCCTGACTATAGAGTCACCTGTGACTAAAGTGTTGGGTACGTTCTTTTGCCGTAGGGGCTGTTGTTGGGTGGCACACTAGTGTTGTGAGCTGTGTCACTTTGGTTGTGACTGGTGTTTATTTGCATTTCAGCTTTGGAGGTCTTTGATGCCTTTGCAGGTTAATGTTAAGGAAACTATTGAAAACTACTAGATTTACAATTTGGAGGCAGAGAAGAATATAAAAGCTAGGAGAAAGACCACAGCCTGAAAATGAAAATTTTGGTAAAGAAGGCAAACAAGAGCTTATGTCATTCATGAAGAAAACAGAAAGCTGTACAGCTAGACCTGAAGATATTTGTATAACACAGTTAAGGCAAAGAGCCCAAGAGGATGGGCAATCAGAATTGCAACAAGCACTGTTTTAGGAAACAAGGCAAAGTGAGAATTGTAATAGTCAAGAGTTGAAACAAGATGGGATAATTTACAAAATTTGTTAAAAAAAATCTAATTTCAATAGCACAGTATTTTACTTTAATTAATTGATCTGATTGTAGTGGATGTCTTTGTAAATACTTTAGTTGTTTTGTTGAATATTATAATAATACCTATTTTTAATTATTTGTATAAAATTGTTATGATATTTCTCTTATATGTTAAAACAATAAACTTGTTTTGAAAAAAAAAAAAAAAAAGAGTTGAAACAAGAGACTGCTCAAGCCATTCATCCAAAAATGACAATGCAGCAAAAGTCATCTCAGAGAGAAGGCCAGATGTCTCAAAAACATCAGTTCTCTTAAATATCAAGCCGGAGGACCAGTAAATAAACCAGGCAGACATGATAATAAGCAATGAAAAATAAGATTTACTGAAGTGTGTGTGTGTGTGTGTGTGTGTGTGTGTGTGTGTGTGTGTGTGTGTGTGTGTGTGTGTGTGTGTGTGTGTGTGTGTACATACATATACACATACATATAGCTAGCTAGATAGATATAGATATTGATATAGTTTAGTTAGTTGAATGGCCGCAATATTGAACCTAAAAATATTGAAACTAATTATCTAAACCAGGAACACTGAAAACTGAAAAAGAAGAAAACAATCTCTCGCACTCCCTGTAATTACATATATCAACTCTAGGATCATACCACAGTGGGAAAAGGGGCATTTCCCAAATCCCATCTGACCTCGAATAACAGACATCACATGCACTTCTCCCCTTCGATGTTCAAAATTTCATTAGTTCTATCTCAGTGATTTCAAGTTCAATATTGTGACTCTTCAACTAAATGGTGTGTGTGTGTGTGATATATATATATATATGGTTCCCCTTCACAAAGTCATACAGCCACAATCTCGAAAGTCATATGGCTGAGACTATATGCTCAAAATTGTGGAAGCTCGACTCTGTGAATGGGGAACGGCATACAGTGCAGAATGAGAGATTTCCCTTTCTGTGCTGTAGTGCGATCTCGGAGTTGGAATAAATAAGTAGCGGGGGGTGTGGGGTACAGGAGGGCTTGCCCCCCTGCAGAAATACTTTGTTGTGTTACATTTCTCTTTTTACAGCTCCCTTTCATGAAGTCAAGCTTCAGAAACTCGAGCATATGTCTTCGACCATATGCATTTTGAGTTTCTGAACGTTCGACTTTGTGAAGGGAAACCATATATATATACATACATACACATAAATATATTTACAGACTGTTACATTATATTAACTGTATGGATAGTGGTTACAGTCTGCAGGGTCACTCTAGGAGTCAGCTGCAATTTATAATAGAGAGAGTTTGAGAGTTTTATATATAGATAGATAGATAGATAGATAGATAGATAGATAGATAGATAGATTAAAAGAGAGATTTGAGTAGATAGATACGCTCATGCTATTTTGTTGAAAATTACTACATTTTTTTAATAATTCTTCAGGAGGGGGTGCTATAATCCCTAAAGCTTCATGAGTACTATCCCCACAGCCCCTTAACTTATATATCCAACTACCGACCCATTTTTTTGCAGAATAAGGACAACTGTTACAGGGACACAGCATACATGTAAGGGGTGGGGGAGGCAAATTTCAAAACATCCCTGAGCAATGCATTATTTCCCTATACCACCAACTGCTGAGGCCATTATTGCTTGATTATTGGTTGCCCACACTGTCCCTACAGTAGACAGGGGGAGTCATGGAATATGTCTGTGATTTTTAAAGCTTGTTCAGATTTAATCAATAGGTACTCAACTGTACTGCTGTATGAAGATAACACGTCTGGTGCTTTTTTGACCCCTCTTCCAGAGGAGGAGATTATCTGCGTATTTTTTCTCTCTCATTCACTTTTATGAAACTGAGCTTTACAAATTGGCTGTTACTCATTTGCTATGCTTAGTAATAGGTTTTTACCTGTTACATAGCTTCATATCGCTCAACCTCTTAGAGCAAGAAATCTGGACAAAGCCATAAATGGGGGGACAAAGGCCCATAATAGGCATACCTTTTAAATATTACTTTTGCAAACTTAGGAAGTTGATAAAATTACAGGTTTTGCATTAGCATGCATTTTCTGAAGGGCATGAAAGCTGAATCTGAAGTGTCTGCTATTATTTTCTGACTTCAGTCCTCAATGATTTTCCAATGATTTGACAGAAAACCACAATTTTATAAAAAACAGGCCAAAACAGTGGGGCAAAAATCTGGACATTCTGTGAAAATGTGTGGAGTAGAAAGGTATGTATAACTTTCCTGTAGTGAGCTTTGCATTTCCTAAGTCATATCTAAAATAAACTGTTTACCATGTTTCCAGAATAAATACATGAATTTGTTCCTATTGATGATTTTTTTACAAATCAATTACAGATATTGGTACCACCCCATTGCTGCAATAAGTCATATTTTGTCCATTTATTTTATCAAAACTGCATACAATTCTATCACTGTTAAAACAGCATAGCAAAATCTACAGACAATGCATTGCAGTACTCCTCAGAGTTTGAATAACACTCTGTTTTAGCAGCCAGCACTTCTAACCACCATCCTAGCATGCAATTTAAAGAATTTGGTAATATCACCCCAAGCTCTCAAAAAGCACATTTCAACTTTAATGTCTGTTCCACAATAAGTTTTACTCTGAGCTATTGAACAGTTAAATAAGAAGTTTGCCAAATGGTTCTGGCAGAACAATACATTGGTATAAATTTTTAAAATAAATGTTCACATTGTGAAAACATATCAGAGTGAGGTTCTGCCAACCCAGTCATTGTCATGGTTCAAATACTCAAAAAAACATTTCACACTAATGTACTGTTATGCATGACAGCTCAGAGTTACAATATGTAATGAATTTTCCACTTAGAGTGGTCCCCTTTTAGCCCATAAATTGATGACAGCCTAGGATTACTGTGTCATTAGGGTTCTAGAGTTTTGGCTCCTGACTGAGGGCATAAGGCATGCTGTTAATGAAAAAAGTCTGCATCTTACTGCATGCTTCTGACAAAATGTGAGTAACAGCAAACATTCAAAAACATACAACAGACCATATGCCAAATCGTGATTAGGTCTCTGTAGAAATAACTGTTTGCTTTGTGGTTATTGAAAGGCCAAAGACATGTAGAGTGATTGGACAGAACTCACTGCTGACTATAAAAAATAAAAAAGCAACAGGCAGTAGCACACAGCTTCCATGCTATCAAATGTCAGACATTTAAAAAAATGAAAAAAAAAAGTAAGCACAAAGCTTGAAGGTGTTGTGAATCTAAACTCTCCAAACACTGGAAGGTATATTACTTTTCTTTCTACTCCAGACCTCTCTTAAAAAAAACAGCAGAAACAACTGTGTTCTTTAAAAGTATCAGCACATAGATCCTTAATGTATGTGCAGTACTGGGTGTATAAAATTTTAGTTTTTCACTCATGGCTGGCTTTGTTTTATCACTTAGCTTTACAGTTTTGACCAAACCACATCAACTGCTGGTAAATCCAACATTACCCCACACCCAGTTATAAATTACCTGTAGAAAGTCTTGAACCTACATGACTCAATACACACTGTAATCAGTAACATATAGTTTTACAATGCTAATAAGTTATTGGTAGATGCACTACCCTTCAGTATATGGCATGTGGACTGGACTGCAGAAATCCAAAGAATTATCATGCAGCAAACAGGCCAAGTGGTGATTTACTAGATATATCCACAAAATCACACAAAAACTTAGAAAACACAAAGACACTGAAACACAGATGTGATGTCATACCTTTTATTGGTAAAACATAAATGTTGCAATTACTCGAGCTTTAGCGCTGGCATGAGCTCTTCGTCAAGAGTTATTCAGTTACTGACATTAAATACAGTGCTTAAATATCCATTTGTGCCTAGAAAGGAAACTGCATCATTTATTTCCAATTGGCTAAAAAAGAAATCATGAAAAATGATGTAGTGGAAACCATGCAGCTCATTCTATACCTCAGAGACAGAAAGTATGTGTGTGTGTGTGTGTGTGTGTGTGTGTGTGCGTGCGTGTGTGTGTGTGTGTGTGTGTGTGTGTGTGTGTGTGTGTGTGTGTGTGTGTGTGTGTGTGTGACAGAGAGACATAGAGACAGAGAGAGAGAGAGAGAGAGAGAGAGACCGAAACTCTGTACGTCAGGGTTATGCTATGTTATAAAATTAAAGTATGGCAAGTTATATGAGATAACACTCATAAAGACTGCTCTGACATTTAATGAGGCAATGAATCTCAAAACAAGAGATGTGTAGGCAGATTAACTACATCCAGAGAAGGAAAACAAAAAGTTGTAATTTCTAAGCTGTCAGTTCACCTAAACACACAATCTTTATCAGACAGAAGTTTTGGTTAACAGAAAATATGAGTTACTATGTAATGTGCACTTCACAATGATGAGAAAGGCAGGGATTACCAAGAGAATAAGATGCAGGGATAGAATGTATGAATATTGTATGCAGTTAGTGCACTAAGCAGGCTGTGGTTTAACCGACAGAAAGAGAGAATGAAGGAGAACAAGAGAGAGAGAGTGAGAGAAGAGAAAATGGTGTTACATGGCATATGATTCTGAAGAACAGCAGAGCTGGATAAAGTTTTGTTATAATGTTAAAACTGTCTGAACACAGATTATTGCCTGTTTACTTGTGTTTGCTAAATTTCTAGTACTAGATTGCGACCCGCTCCAACATGTGTGTATCATGTGACACTGACTCCGTAAACCACACTTGTTTCTTTACCTGGCAGTAACTCAGCAGCATAATATACTGGAATGCAGTTGCATCACATGACTGTTCAGAGAACTGATGTCTTTATGTGAAAGTTTCATTGGGATGGGACAAAGGCTAGTAATCAGTATGTTGTTCTATATGATGACAAAATGGCGATAGTTTCTTTCTTCTTATTTAGACAAAAATATCAGTAATCATATAACTGTGTCTTATTAGCCATTTCCAAAGAACATGACCATTCAAAGTAAATTATGTTTTAACTTAAGAGTTTAATAGGCTCTCAGTACCTCTCCTTCCAAAAGCACAAAACAAGTAATAATAATCTTTGTATACATTTAGTAAAATGAAAATTATACATTTTTTCAGGTCTCCCCCCAAAAAAGTAAACATTCAACAATCCTTCACTCACAAAACTGCAGTCAGGAAAAAAAAATTACAGACTGACATTTGCCTAATTTGAGTGTTTTATATGGGGAGGATATAAGCCTTCCACAACCCATGTGGTGACTTTCCATCCCTAACCCCAAATGCCATTGATCATAGACATCTGTAAGGTCATCATTGCACATTGAAAGGGCAAATGCTTTTCTATGAAACAAACAAAAAAAAAAAATCAGAAAGTAAAAAAGAATAAATTAAAATTTCAGACGTTTTTCTTCCTCTTTTCTTCTGTAAATTCTAATGAAAATTACATTTGTTAACCATGTAATTCAAGTACTTGCGTTTTTCAACAAAAAAGAGTCCTGTTTAAATTAATACTTTCAAAAATTCTAGTATCAAACATTCCCTTACTCAGTTATCTTGGGCTAAGGAATGATCTTTCCTAAAATACACAATGTGAAGTTTTATAAAACTGAACATGTTTGTGAGGTCACATATGCATTAATTACACTTTTTACTATTGTTTAGAAATGTAGTGAACTGGGAATATAGAACAGAAAAAGGACAGAGGTTTAATTAAAACAAAATTATACTGCTCCCAGTTTCTCTTAGTTGTTGACATTTTTATAAATGGTAGTATAGTTGCCCTCATTGTCTAAGAAATCCTTGTGTGTCATTTATCCCCTAGTTGTGTTATCACAAAGACAAACTGGAGACCCATCATGTGTTCCAGTTTTGTGAGTTACGTTAACTTGGGAAACAAAATTTCTGCTGTCAAAAAGGAAGTTTATTCCTTTCTGACTGCTGATAATATTATACAGTCAGAAACTCATGTAACAAACAAGATACTTGATATGAAGAAGATGAGCCAGCACCTTTGCTTTATAGTTAATGATGCTTGTGTATTTAAGTTAATGCCTTAGAACTGGAATAGAAGACGATATGACAACGTGTACCTGCTAATATAAGACAGTAGTGATGCAAAAACTATAATGCTAGGTACACTTGCTGGCATCACCAGCTTTGAAATACAAGAAAAAATCTGAATGTGTGAGTGTGTGCGTGCACGCACATAAATAAAGAAAGACATAAACAATCATATGCTATATATGTATGTGTATCTGAATATACAGATATATACCTTTAGATGTGAACATATATGATGTGAGCTGTGAGTCAGTATGGAAGTACATTTTCAAAAAACATTTCTTAAAAATAAGGCTGTGAGGGCAGCTATGGCCAGAGTACTTTCTGAGAATATGTGCATCTGCGCTCATAACGACTAGATTTCCTGGCATTGGCAGTATATTCCCAGTGTAGTCAGCAGCTTTGAACTTCTAATCATCATCTCTTATTACAAAAGCAGAACTGTCATACAATTTACATCAAGTATAACATGACATGCATCTAAGACCAATACACAAAATAATCAGGAAAATTCCTTAAATATAGCATGTGACTCCTTGATGGGCAACTTTTTAACATTTTTCTATTTCAGAAAACCCTAGTTAGAGTAATCGTCATGTCTGTCTGCCTGCCTGTCTGTCTATCTGCCTTCTTCTTCCTGGCCATCTGTAAAGCTAGGTTCCCTCCTCTCTCCAAGTACTATTTATAAGATAAAACTTACAGTGCTTTATGTCTATGACGGCAGTGTTCTGAAATATAACATGTTTTTAAACAGTCAATTATGTCCTATACCTATCGACAGAAAGAAAAAGAATGAACTGGTTTACTTCATAGTGAAAGTTTGAATTACTTTTTAAACTATAAGTTGGTATCTCTTCCTGTCCTGCCTGAATTAATGTGGGATGTAAAATGAGAAACCAGAGGCTTATTTACCTGCATGTCCATGCGGGTGATGTAGCCTTTGTTCTCAGTGTCACAAATCTGAAAGAACTCGTGACCTTTTTCCAACATAACCTGCTGACCATCTGTCTGGGCTTCCACTCCATTTTGTTCTGGGGTCCACACACGACTTGCACTAGCTTCTCTTTTTTGGTCAGATCTACTCACCCTGAGCTGACGGGGGTGCTTTGCAGTTGCCATGCCTCTCGGTCTCAAAGTCGGCTCCAAAACCTGAAGTGGGGAAGGTAAGAGTAAAAAGCACATCAGAATCTCTCAGTGATGTCTGTTGTCATCTCTTAGCAACCACCTCTTTAATTAGCCACTGATGTCTAGCAAAGAGCAAAGGAAAAAAGCTTTTTTAAAAAAAAATCTTTCTGTGGTACACTTCTTTAATAGGCTGGACTCTTTCACAATATACCATAGAAGAAAAGGGGAGGGAGGTAAAAGAGTAAGAAATTAAAACCAGCAATTCCAAGAGACAGCATCCACAATTAAATTAGCAAGTTGCATTTCCTAATGTGTACAATTAGAAGTTACAGAGTGCAGTGCAGGGCAAATGATCCATTGAAATTAGTTATACTGGCTATTTTTCCATTGATGTTTATAATTAATACCAGTAAAAATAAAGCATAAAATGCATTGCATATAAAAATAAAACAAAACTGGACATGAATTGAGCAGACTAAGTAACATGCAACACTTTTTAAATGTGTTGAGCAGACTAAATATCATGCAACACTTTTTAAATGTGTTGAGCAGACAATATCATGCAACACTTTTTAAATGTATCTAACTGATTCAATAAGAAAAAACATCAAAGAGTAGAAAGGATGGAGTCAAAATGCATAAAAATAACTTCTTTTTATTAGATATAATAAATGGGATTTTAAGTATTGTGTATTCAAAATGTTAGAAACAGTATAACGCTCACAAATAAAACATTAAATATTATTCTAAAAGTGTTGAGTTACACTAAAAAACTGAAAGAGTAATCATAAACTTTTTCTGGATTATGCTTGCCGGTATTCTGTATTCTTGTACGAAATGTGCCACTGCTTATGTGGCACGTCCTATTCGTATAAGTACGTAAGTAAATAAATACAAGGCTGCTTCTAAATTGCGTCTGACTTTCATAGCATCCCCTCACTATTGCCTTATCACCAGCACTTAGCTGTTACACTTTGTTCTTATACATAACTCTGAAATCTTGTAATCCTGAGGTTTAAAGCTACAATGTTTGTTACTGACAAAAGATATGCAGGGCCACGAAAGTGAAAATGCACACTGGAGTAAAAAATCTTCCTCAGAAGAAGAGAAGAGATCAGCTTGTATTTGGAAGTTTAAATAAAATAAGAACATTGATATGCTTGGTTGCAATGATGTCTACAGAGTAATTTGCCAGATCAGTTACCCAACACCTTCACATGACTTCCTGCTGTCGGCTCCTTTCTAGAACATTCAAATCTGCATCATAATAATCAATATTGATCAAAAATGCAGAACAGTGTTTCAATGACGATGTTTTGAAATTGGAACAATAACCTGACATGATCTTGTCATTCATATAATACAACCGAAATTCGTTTAAAAAAGACTTACTGCTTCCTATGAGGATTTTGCCTCAGACCGAAAGAAATATGTAAGGACATTGATTATGCTGAGCTGAAGGAACCTTGGTACAGTCCTACCTGCCTGTTTCAGCTTACAGCAAGCTCTCAGATAGGAGCACAATTAATGACCAAAATAAGAGGAGGAGAAGATCTCTGAAGTCCTCATTAAATCCTTCAATAACGAAATCTCGCCCATTACGGAATATAATATGCTCAGCATTGCTAGAATGTTAAATATGCTCAACAGGAGAGGACGCAGTCAGTTCCTCTACACATGGAAGTTGAGTCCTCCTCCAGTTTATCCTTGATTGGTGACTGAAAGCGTCAGCAAACAGGTCTCAATCAATTTCTCTTCATCCAGCTTATGCAATATATTTTGCAGGGCCACTTTGCTAACCAGAATATCCAGAAAGCAGCAGTTAGCAGCAGAAAGTGTATAATCAAGGATTAAACCTTCAGTGATCATTGAACCATATTATTTAGGAGGCTGATAAGACATTTAAGAAAGCTTACTGTTAATGTCTGTATAAAACAGTAAAGAGAATTAAAAACAAGGAAGAACGCAGTACTAAAACTGTTCTGAATCTTGCCATATAGAACATTCAAGGAGAATCTTGTGTTCTCAAAATGAGCATGCAACTATACATGCAGGAAGACAAGGCTTCCCTGTCACAGTGTCTTCAGTGTCTTCAGTTAAGTATAACAACACAGATGCTGGACTAATCAGATTTCTGACTTGGCAGCAGTTCTATGACTTCTCAATGGTAACATATAAATACAGGTTGTAGGAAGTGCACTGTCAATGTGCCAGGATGACTCCTACAAAAAACAAATTGATTATATTTATTTTGTTTTAACAAATAAGCAAAAGTATGTTGAGTTTGGTGGCCTGGGGTCTGCTGAATATTTACTTGGCTAGCTGCCATGAACTCAATAATAAGAATGGATTATTTATTGATTACCTATATATAACTATATATATATATATATATATAGAGAGAGAGAGAGAGAGACAGAGAAAGTCACAGTGAAAGAGTAAGTAATATACATTAGCTAAAGGAACAACTTAATCCTATGCTGCAGTTTTTCACCCACTGCACCTCCTCCCATCCCCCATCCTTTGTCACTGCCACCCATGCCACAGTGACCACTAAGCAGACCACAATATTGTACACTAGTGCATTTCATTTGTTCAGCATACTATCTGTCAGACAACACTATCCTTTCTCAGTTCTATACCCTTAACCTGAAAAACCTCACACATGCCTTCACCTCATCTTTCCAGCTTTATTCATTGGGATCGCCTGTTTTCTCACTCTTTCAGTAAACATCTTCCACATTACAGAAAACATGTTCAGAGTCCCATGCCTGACTTCATATTCTAGCCCAGCTCTGTGTTTACATCTTCTTTGTTAATCTTTGCATCCTACCACTTCCTCTGGTCTGATAATTCACTTAAGTGTGCCTGCATTATAATTCTCTCTGTACTCTTTCTGGTTACACTTGAAGATATTTGCTAATTTGGTCAGCGTTAATTAAAAAATAGCAATAGATTCTAATAACCCTTCTGCGCTGAATGTCCAAACCAGAATGCAGTACCCCAAATGTGATCTTTTATTTGACTGTCATTGATGGCAATGTGTCAATTACATTAGCTGCGGCTTTGGCATCTTATTGCTACTGCCGTCACATGAACGCTACTGCATCTCATAAATAAGAACCCATATTAGCTTTGTTAATTGCTCTCTCATTGTTACGCGTGGTAGCTTGCCACACTAGTGTTTGGTTGTCAACCCATTTGTAACACCAATGTAGGTAGGGGTGATATGTCAATGAGCACCAATAGAAAACTGCTAACTGGTACTGGTATAATGGTGAAGGTATTTACCTCAGAAACAAAAGCTACACGGTTTGATTCTCACTTTTGGAAGGTAAATTGGCTAGGTTTAAAATGGCCTACAGGAGCAGGTAGCCTAGTACCTACTTATGACTGTGAACGGCATGAGTCTATAGAAAACCTCAGACTATAAAGAATGGCATACAGTGAAGAAATGCTTGCATAAGATTGTGCATTACAATTCATAGCATGATGCAGCTTGTTTGTAAGATTAGCTGTTGAAGATCTTTCTCTGTAGTCTAATGCTCTTGTCACCTTTTCTAACAGAGAGTTCAGTTTTATAAATACAAATACTTTTGCAGTACATTGAGAAATATTATTGACTGATAGCATAACAATGTTCATTTGTACATTCTTTAATGTCATACTTGTTGATTCATCAGAAGTTGTAAACTCTATAATGTGAGTCCTGAAACTCAGTAAAATTAAGCAGGACTGAGCACATGTATCAGCATAGTCTAAAATGTGCTGTTATACTTTGAAAATGTTTCGTAGAAGGCAAGCTTCCTTATACCCCTAGTGTGGGAGATTGCACCCTCCCACACACTTCTGATACACACGTATTCTAACTCTTGAATTTGATGCATCTTGGAGAAAGTATAATTCTCTCTGATCCTACAGTTTTGTACTTTGTATATATTTTCTCCTTACTGCACTTAATTTTTCAAAGTTTTGGGACTCATTTTATCAGGTGTCAAACAATGAGAACCAGGTTTATCCATGCAGAATCTACTGTGTTTTTTACGCCGTACCAGGTAAACCACACCTTTACTTTTGCAGTCAACATACACTTTAAACAGATATCTTTCAAATGGCTGGGTAAAAGTGTCCATTCAACATATGTACCAATAGGAGATTCATATCCCACACATATTCTCCTGTGATGGTAGTGACTTCAAATTTTTACAAATTTTACAAGGCAGCATTAGGCATGAACAACTAGGGGGAATCTACCTCTTTTATCAAATATATATATATATATATATATATATATATATATATATATATAAAAACAACAAATGGTAGAACGTTCCAACTGTCTAGTGGAAAAAAAGCTGGTATAGCTGATCGAAAATCAACAGATTGAATGTATTAGCGTTTTTTCTGTGCAAGATCATGGTATAGTGTGGATCAGGGAGAATTCACCCTTTCCCCACTGTAGTGCGATTGTGAAGTTGGTATATGTAATGGACATGGGGTGTGGGAAGTTCAGGGGAGCATTACCCCCTGCAAAAGACAGCATTTTTCTTTTTTTTTTATTTGCTTGATTTTCAACAGGCTGCTGATCTACCAGTTATGTTTGATTAGATGTCTTTTCATATAATGAATTTTCAGTATATATCTATATATCTGCCTAGCTATCTACAGATAAATAGCTACGTACATACATGCATAGATGTGTGTGTGTGTGTGTGTGTGTGTGTGTGTGTGTGTGTGTGTGTGTGTGTGTGTGTGTGTGTGTGTGTGTGTGTGTGTGTGTGCGTGTGTGCGTGTATGTGTGTGTGTGTGTGTGTGTGTGTGTGTGTGTGTGTGTGTGTGTGTGTGTGTGTGTGTGTGTGTCCCTTATGAACAGGGGTAGCTTGTAGATCTAAGGTACATGTATATACCAAAGGGATTCTAGTCCATGGGAACTGATAAATTAAAAAAATAGTTGCATGAATGGTTAGTTTTAAAAAGGCTCTGGGGATGTTAGCCCTAGTAACCTCCTATGATCGTATGATCTTATATGTGTATGTATATAAAAAAAATCTTTATGTTCCCTTTCTATTAATTTGCTTGTGATATTTTCAGTGATTTCTACCAATATATTCTGTAGTCAGCTAAAAGGCCATGAATAGATAAGATTTATTTAATAAAACTGGGGTGTAAACTTCCTACGCTAGATAAATGTTTTGCCTTTATAAACCAGTCTGTATCTATTTGTTTGGTTTGTAAAAAGTAATGTTCAGGGACTTAATACTTGCTGTATCTTGTGCTGATGCAAAGGAAAATATCATTCTGGAAATATTAATATACTTTAGAAATTGATTTAGTCTGCACTCAGATATTCTCCATAAAAGAAAAATAATGTCAATAAATCTAAAATAACATAGCATAGCCATCCAGTATTCTGAATCATACATAAATAATGTTTCTTACTTACCCTTATAAGTATTTGCATATGCCCCCATAACTGTGCCTTTATTTTGATGGAATATTTCTGTACAGTTATATAGAGCAATGCTTAGCAATTCACATAGTGTTTTGATAAAGTTATTGTAGTGCATGGAGCGTGCTGATTAAGCTCTGGTATTCAGAAAAAGACAAACCAGTTAAGTGCCAGAGTGGTGCACAACCTGACCTTAACGACTGTTAAGCACCCCGGCTTAAGTTGTTAAGGTCGGTCCCAGCTCTAGGCAGTAAAATCAGCCAGTACTGACCAGCAAATGACAACAGCAGAACAAAAGATTTGTTTTTGCCTGCTGGCCATACCAGTAATGTGTCCCCAAATTCCTTCTGTGGTTTGTCCACAAATTACATATTTTAAGAGGAACAGACCAAAAATATGAAGCATTAATCTGGATGTCCTGTGAAAATCTATACAGCTGAGAGATATGGAGGCAAGTGTAAACATGAAGGACTGCATTACACTGCCTCTCTGGCAGTGCTTGCTAAGTGTTTTACAGCTTAGGAAGCCAGGAAACAGTGATATTCCCCTGTAACTAGTACCAGATGGAGCAGATAATGCTCCATGAACTACAATGAGTTATGATTGTGTCACTTACCATAAGCTTAAATGATATTATTTCAATATTTCAATGTGGATTCTTCACTCTCAAGGTGAATTTCTTAGCAATATGTCTCAAACACACAATAAACAGGTTATGACCTGGCGACCCGATCGTACTTCTCTATATTATACCTGACGTGGCGACCCAATCATACTTCTCTATATTATACCCCACTAATCTTGTTAGTAGCCACTGTGCTGCCCTTATCCTTTCCTTGTGGGATATTATACTATATAGTGATTGCACATTAGTAGTAACTAAAATGTCATACTGGAGGAGTCCATTGTACCTATTCATAGTTCTATGTAACTTTCCTTTAAAAGACACTAGTGTCTTTTGCATGCAAATTAAGTTTTTTTTTTAATTAATGTTTAACATAAGTTCTACATAAATAAATGGTTTCCCTATCTCGTCATTGCTGGTTATAATCAGTCTTAGGGTGGTTGTTTTCACTGTATACATTTTGGTTTCCAAAAATTAATAGGTGTAGATAGTTCTATAATTACAAAATATAAGGCTAAAGAACTACTAATTTCCCACACCTGCCAGCTTCGTTATCTATTGCAAATGTTCACCATGTTTGTACTTGTTATCAGAGAGGTATCTTTCAAAATGGCTACCAAGTTTCAGTACAGTTATGTAGTTTTGTTTCCTAGTAGAAAAGGCTTATGGCTCTTTTTCAGCAAAGCACTAAGGTGATATTTATAATGGTAGAAACAAAGATGGCTAGGGCACCACAAAGCACACCTGATGATCACCAATGGACATCTTGGTATCCAACTGTACTATCATCAGTTCAGGTATGTGAGACACCATTTTGAAAGATTCCCAGAATCACAGCATCTAGGTAGTGTGACCCAGCATATCCCTTTCTAACTGTTGATTTTTGTTCTGCTTACGTATTCCTGAAGTGGTTCTGCATACAGATTTCTCAACAGGCATTAAGGTGACCTCATATCAGCATTTTCTGAAATATGTTGGAATTTTAGATAGCTAGAAAGCATTTCTTATAGTATCCTAGAAAGCCAGCATTGTGAAACATTACAAGGAAGGTAGTCCCAAAGGGACTTAACCATAAATCTTACCTTAAACTACATTAGAATATCTGGACATTTGTGGAGAGCTAAATTGTACTTCTATTATTATTTAAGCATTCTAGACACAGAGGCCAGTTTTCAAATGCCATGCGGGTGGTTACAAGTAAAGAACAACAAACACAAGAGAGCCATTAGTCCAACTTGTTAGTACCAGAGCAGAGAAAATGCACAATCTCTGTTCATAAAAAATAATGTAAATATACAAGCCAATGTTGCATAAATTCAATTTTCTTCAGGACTTTGCCAAAGGATAGTAGCTGTTTGCAATATAGATAGACAAAGCAAGCTTAAGAAACCAGTTGCATTACTTGTTGGTACATAATTTACCTGGATAAGAGCTACTCCAGAAACAAAAACACACTGATGGTGCAAAGGCAAATAAGTGTAAGACAATTGGAAACTGACTGAAATCCTTATCACTAAAAGCAGCTCCATCAACACCAGATACAGAAAAAAAGGAACAAAGATCCATTTCAGTGAAAATGTACAAAAATATACACAGAAACATTACACTGCAAAAAACTCCTCCTGTAGGGTATAACAGCTGTAACACAGCTGAACCATTACAGTAAACCTAACATTAACCTTTAATTTAAATCTGTCTCTAATTCTACCCTCAGTTTTCACCCTAAAGACAACAAGTTCAGCACACTTTACAGAAAGGCATATAGCCAACTAGATTTAACCCAATGTGACATTAGAACAATATGAAATTGACCCAAGTCTGGCAATTGAATGTCTTTCAATAACTGTCATATTCCCTTGAAATAGCAAATTGGGAATCAGATGTGAAGAAATGCAAGCACAATGACGTCTGGACAGAGGCACAAGTTACATTCCATAAACTGATCAGCAAAGCCTCACACAGTAAAAAAATACAGATTTAGTTATGACATACTCTGATAGCTCATAATGACTTGTCTGGGTCAGTTTAGGAATTTTAGAAAATAAAATACTGCATTATTCTGTGAACGAAGGCAATGCAACAGTGGGCTAATTTATGATAATGACTTCAAAAAGTTCAAGAGACTATATACATTCTATATGCAATCCTTGTTACACAAACACACACACACACACAGACACAGACACACACACACACACACACACACACAAACACATACCCTCTCACATGCACATACAGGAGAGAGAGAGAGAGAGAGAGAGAGAGAGAAAGGAAGACAAAGTCTCACAATTAGGCAGGCAACTAGACACAATGCAGGGCTATTGTCTTAAATGAATATTAACCAGAAAAGAATAAAAAGCCTCACACTATGAGTCACAAGGTTATAAGTCTATGAAGAACCAACCCTGACCATATATAGATTCCAACTTTACAGCTGTACAAACAGAAGGAAGAAAAATCCCAACAGAATGGAATCAGTGTTGGAGAACACCAAATTCCTATGAAAAACAGCAACAATGGAGTTTAGCTTTACTGAGTTATGCTCAACGAGCTGGTTCCTTGGTGAGTTGTAAATTGATAAGCATACAGCAGGGCATAAAAAGTTGCTTCTTGTCTGCCTCCAAAAACAATCAACTTGATACATTGATACATACTAGTAGTTATAGAGATTATGCCATAATAGGAAATGGAAACAGATGATCCGATGTGGGGACCCCTAACGGGAGCAGCCGAAAAAAGAAGATGAAGAAGCAGTTCAAGGACTCTTGATAAATTATTAGCTCATCTTGTGTGCATTTAAATAAAGAAAAAATTGGGAATAGAGAAAATAAGACTAAAAGCAGTGCAGATAGCCATTTCTGTGTTGGAAGTCTGAACAAAGTAATCCATCCTTAAGGAGAAAGGCATCTTCTATAGCCAAGCAACTAACAAATATCATACCTATGGTGACTCTTGTATAACGTATCTCAGCTTTGAAACATATATTTATATTTGCTTATGACACGTTTGTTGAATATTTATTTAGTTGCACTAGACAGATGAAGACATGGGAAGAGCTTATGTAGTCCAGGACCTACTTCCGGAATGATTCATATTTGTACATCTGTCCTGTATCACTCAATAATACATTGTTTATTTTGTATTTTGTCTGAACTCATTTACACGTGACTGTAGTTAAACAATCCTTACGGCATTATGGTTGGGCTCTACATAAACATAAGTGATATATTAAGTGATTCGTTTTACTAAATAAACACCTGTCATAGCGTCAAGAAGGCACAAATAAAGAAACTTCAAGTTATGCTTCAAATATTGAGAATATTAGAAGGATTTAAACAAATACTTATGCATTAATAACAGAAAATTATGTACGTTCCAGTAACTCCATCCATGAGTTGATGAGTTATAGCTTATAAAAGACCTATGCATAAGCATTCCTAGCCTACCTCTTTGCCTTACCCTAATGCTGTTAACTTAAGAGACAGCTATGATTTTGATCCTGCCCTAGCCAGATATTAATCATTAATTCTGAAACATTACACAAAAACAGGTAACCCAGGTAGCTTTCTAGTGCACAGGAAGGTTGTGAGCCTTTAATGCATAAGATTTGGGTTCTGGAAGAAGCTCAGAAGCTGGAGGTCTGTACAGCAGACTCCATGCAGTGAAGGACATACAGTCATCCAGCACAGAGACAACATCTAACAGGTGGAATCAACATCAGCAGATCACACACACACACACACACACACACACACACATATATATATATATATATATATATATATATATATATATATATGTGTGTGTGTGTGTGTTTACTATCAAAATAATGAAAAACACCTTATCATCTGTCATAAGGTCAAAGGTAAAGGTGCAAAAAGGTAAAACTGGAAATGCAAATCCTGTCAGTTCTGAAATGTCGACACATAGCTTGTGTTCACAGTTGTGTGCATCGGTGTTTTATTTGGATCGCACTATAGTGGGGATCGAGAAAATTATCCATTTCCTCACTGTACTGTGATCTTGGAGTTAGAATATATAATTAGCAGGGGGTGTGGGGGACACAGCCCCCACATGGAGGTGCAGGGGGGGGCTTGACTCCCTGCAAAACAGTATAAATATGTATGCCTTTACAACGGTGTTTTTTGCATATGGTGAGTGGTCCAGTAACTGTCGAATGTTGATTCTTGCTTTTTGAATGAGCTGACATTCTGAGCAGTCAGCCTGATGGTTTCCGTTGTTCCGCTTCAGGGATGTGAACATTCATGGTTTCTCATTTCTTCAGCTTATTACCTCATATCCTAAGAGCTGTAAGACTATCCTATGTAAAAGAGGAGGATCCAGCAGGGAAAAAAATATTACAGTGTCTGCAAGGTTGCATGAGGAGTGCTGCATGATGGAAAATTTATCTGAGAAACACATTGTCAAGAATCAGCAGATGTCAAGACTTGTCTTCATATCTCTCAACTTCTGTGCAGTAAAAATCATAGCAGAGGGTCAGAAAGAGCAGTACTTTCTTATTATCCTTAACATAATACCTTTATATAGTTAGTGGTAGGGAATCTTTGTGTATGTTTAGTTTCTTTATTTAAAATATGTACTCAATAAGAGGTCTGATTTTATGAGGAACATCAGTAGATGAAGGAGGAGCAGGGCTAAATTTGTGCGTCAAAATCATAGCACTATGCCTGAATCATTGTAGTTGAGAGGTGTTTGTCTGTGATTCATCAGAAGTAATAATGCACATATACTGGCCTTCATTTTGATTCATCTCATACTGGTATAACACTAAATCTGATACACTTAAAGGGAGTCCACCATATTAATAACCTATAAGAGGAACTGTGTGGTGAAGACAGAGGGAAGACATACCAAACAACAAGAACTGTCTAAAGGATACTTAAATGATGTAACATTGATAGTTGTACAAGTCATAAAGGATTCAATGAAACTGATTTCATGAATTCTCATGATAGGAAAATAGACAGTTTGATAGGAGCAATAAAGTGAGAAAGAAATAAAGAAATGCATATCATTTTAAACACAATGTGGATCAGGCAGAAAGCAAGAAGGATAATGTTCAGGATCTAATCAGTGATGGAAATCAAACATCGCAAGGCCTGTAATGAAGCCCTGGAGATGAGATTGTTAGGCTCAGTACAGCGACGTCAGTGTGCAACAATGAGAAAGGATTCAAGGAAAGCTCTGTTTAATATCCTAGGAGTACATGTGAAAATGCATATGAGATTGTTGAATGAAAATATAGTTGTGTAAAATCTTACCATAACAGTAGATGTCCTTCTTTTCACTGTCGCAGTGTTCGTCACTTAAGGGATTTCCTGCCAAGGATAGCCCAATGTCCGTCCAGTATACCAAAGCCTTTAGACCTTATAGGTGTCGCGTTTCACACACAGTATAGGGCATACAGGTGATGTATGGACAAAAACACTCAGAACTGAAAAGCCCCAGGATGAACAGAATATGCTTAGTGTTAAAAAGAGAACATATACTTCCAGAAGGAAAAAGAATCACAGGCCCCTCAGCCAGGAGGGCAACAAAAACACAGGACAAGAGCTAAAAAAGAGGAGGAAGGAGGGAGGACTGAATACTGCAACAGTGAAAAGAAGGACATCTACTGTTATAGTAAGATTCTACACAACTGTACTATGTCCTTCCATATCACTGTTACAGCATTCTTTACAATAGGGAGAGTGCAAGTGCTAAGAAGAAGGCTGGGAAGGGGAAGGCACAGAAGAGCCATGTGAAATAGGCCAGGCAAAAGCTGCGCTGGCCCTAGATAAAACACACAGTTTATAATGTTTAGTGAAAATATGAACTGAGAACCAAGTAGCAGCTTCAAGGATGGAAGTGGTGTTCAAACATCAGAAGAGCCAACCACCCTAGTAGAATGTGCCTTTACAGATGAAGAAAAAAATTTGCCATAAAAGGAATAAAAAAGTAAATGGCCTTGGAAATCCAGGATTTTTATTGTTTGGAAACAGCCAAACCAAAAGTCCTGGGATGAAAATGAACAAAAAGCTGCTCAGTCTTGCAAATTGTCTTTGTCTTAACTAAACAAAACCAGAGCTGTCTATGCATATCCAAGGTGTGAAGAACCTTCTCACTGGCAGATGCCGGAGAAGAAAAAAGGAAGGAAGGTGAATAGACCGAGTAAGGGACAACTTATTAACCACCTTAGGCATAAAAGAAGGACTAGTTCAAAGAGACATCCTCTCTCTGTGAAAAATTATAAAAGGAGGAATAGCCATGCCAGCTTGAAGTTCAGACACCCTCTTGGCTGAAGTAAGAGTGAAAAAAAGAACAGTCTCCCAAGTACAATGTAGCAAGAACACTGAAGATACAATGTTGCAAGAACACAGAAGATACAATGTTGCAAGAACACTGTAGATACAATGTTGCAAGAACACTGAAGATACAATGTTGCAAGAACACTGAAGATACAATGTTGCAAGAACACTGAAGAAGCAGGATCAGAGGGAGCCTCAGTCAATTTCTGAAGTAAAAAACTGAGGTCCCAAGAAGGCAGAAAAGACTTTCTGAGAGAACTGATATGAAGGACACCTTTAAGAAATTGCCTGACCTCAAACCAAAAGGCTAGAGGAGGAATCAAGGGCAGACAAACAAAAATTGTTGACAGGTGTACTTTAACTGAAGAATATGCCAACCCAGCATGGAGCAGATCACACAAGTAAGGACGAACCAGAGGAACCTCCACAGAGAGGGGACCCTGATGGTGAAAGAGGCAACAGTGAGAAAATCTTTTCAATTTGGATATAATTTTCTGGTAGTGTGTTTCCTGTCCTCCTGCAGAACCCAAAATATGTCCTCAGAAAAGATGTGACTAAAAGGAATCAAAACCCTCTCATCCACTGTATCAGTTGAAGAGTTGACAGGCAATGAGGGATAAGAGATCCCTAGTATTGTGTGAGAAGATCCACTCAATGAGGTAACTTGTGATTATTGCTCCTGGCCAAGTGAGAAAGAAGGGGAACTAATGTCTGGGCCAAAAGGGAGTCACAAGCACAATTTTGGCTGAGTCCTGCCTGATCTTGTGCAGAACTAGTGACAAAATATAATGAAATGTCCCCTACAAGAAATACTGTGCATCCACTTTCCAAGTCAGAGGACTTGGAACTCTGGAACAGAATAGAGGAAGCTGTCTGTTCAAAGGGGAGGCAAAAAACCTAAAGAATACCCCATTGATGGACTACATCCAGAAACACATTTCTGTGAAGCATCCATTTGTGAGCCTGTGTTCTGGACCTGCTAAAAAGAGCCTGCCACTAGATTGCCCTCAGAAGGAATGTAAACCATCCAAAGTTACTTGATAGCAAGGACCCAGACCTGAAGAACTAACCTGCAAAGGAGCTAGGACCTCGTACCCCTCCCTGTGCTTGTTGAGGTATCACATCAGAGTGGCATTGTCTGTGAAAACTTTGAGGGGGCTGGGATTGAAAAGAGGATGTAAAGCTTATAGGGGCAGAAGCAGGGCTCTCATCTCTTTTATGCTGATATGGTCTGAACTCTGAAGAGAAAGCCAGAGATCCTGGACCTCTAGTGAGTCACAAGAAGCTCCCCACCCCAAATCTGAGGTGTCTGTAAAAAGTGCCTGAATAAGAATCAGAGCCTGGAAGGGAAGCCCTGGATTGAAAGTGAGTTAATGAATCCACCACTGAAGCTCAAGTGTGAGACAAGGAAGAAGAGGAACATGGAAATACAGTGGGGGTGGCAATGTTAAAGCCACACTGATTTGGGATACCATTGAAATTTCCTCATATGGAGCCTGGTAAGAGGAAGCATGGGAATACTGGATGCCATAAATCCCAGAACTTTGATAAATTCCTTGGCAATGAGAGAGGACAGAGGAAGAAGGGACTGGAAGACGGTCATCCGAGACAGAACTTCAGGAGCTGGCAGAGAGGCCAGCATGGGAACAGTATGAAGTCTGCACACAAGAAAAACATGATCATGGAAGGAAGTCAGAAATGATTACTTGAGATTTATGGAGAACCCAGACTGTGGAAAAGACAAGTGGTAAACTGGAGATCCTGCAACAGACTGCTGAGAAAAGGACATCAAATGAGCAGATCATCCAGATAAAGAAAAATCTGTAAACCCAATGCCTGAAAAATGCAAAGACAGGATGCATTTGGTGAATACCCTTCAAGCAGTAAAAAGGCCAAGAGGCAAAGCTGAGAACTGAAAATGTGAGGAAGAAACAGAGAAATGCAAACATTTCTTGAACAGAGGGTGGTGAATGGGGATGTGAAGACAGGCATCCTTGAGGTCTAGAGAAACCAAAAGGGCCAGGGAAAGAAGAAGAACAGGAAACAATGTATAAAGGGACAGCATCCAGAGAAAAGGATCTTTCAGAAAGGTTTTGAGCAGAGAAAATATCCAGAATTAGTCTCCAAGTAGCCTTTTATCTGTGGTGGTGGTGCTGCAGTAGCATTGTCGCCTCACAGTAAGATGCTGTCCCATTCGATTCTCAGCTAGAGCGTCTTCTGCGTGGAGACATGCGTGAATGGGTGTACCTTCATTGAAGGTTGTGCGTCAGGGCTGGCAACTTGGCACATAAAAATCTACTGCCAATCATTAGCGGACCAGAGTTCCGCTGTTGCGACCCCTAACTGGGAAAAGCCAAAAGACACAACAACAAGTCTCCAAGTAGCCTCCTTCCAGGGAACAAAAAATTCTGGAGTAAAACCTCTTCCCCACCTGGGTGGGAGGAATTAGCTTAATAGTGCGCTGATTCAAAAGGGATTGCAAAACCTCTGTGAAAACAGAAAGCTATTCTAGAGGAGGTTGAGGAATGCCTGAAAAGGGGGGGGGGTTCCAAACCATGAAATACACCTGACGAATAATAGGCAGTACCCAAGAGCCTGAGGTAATTCTATGCCAACATGGAAGAGACAAAGAAAGATGGAGGTACAAGGGGACCTGGCCAAGGTGGAGGGAAGGCAAAACATCAAATGGAGACAGACTTGTCCTAAAAAGAAGGCTTCTGAGATGAAGGACTCTGAGTGGATTTAGCAGGAGGAATGTACCTAGATCCCTTTGTATCCTTAGGAGGAGGGTGGGTTTGCCTGTGAGCAAAGGCAGAATTGGGTAATTTCTCTGGAATTTGGGGATAGGGGAGACACACATATGTGTGTGTTCCTGCCAGGCCTTAGTCTTATTCTGGCAGGACTTAAATTGGTCAGCAGCAGCTGTCCCAAAGAGATTTATGTTATCCAGAGAGGCATTCAAAAGCTTGGCTTTAATACTATCAGGTAAAGGCTGAAGACAAAGCCAGGAATAATGCCTCATCACAGAACCAAAGTCCGCAGCTCTCAAAGAGGCATCAGCAGCATCATAGCTGAGAGGTGGACCCAAGCACAGAAATTTACCTAGAGTCCATGATATGAAGCCTTTCTATTAGAGTCGGAAGATCATCCACCACCTTAGCTACCTGAGAAAAAACAGCCAAGACAAACCTGGTAATTTATAGCTCTAAAAGACAGGGTGGCAGTAGTATAATCTTTCTTACCCAGCCTTTCTATAGCTCAACTGTCCTTATCTGAAGGAAGGAGCTTAGTAGATGGCAACAGCTTAGAAGGTTTATCAGAGGAGACTGAAACCATTGAAGGATCAGCAGAAGGCCACTTACACAAAGACTTGCAATCCTCAGGAACCCTGTAGAACCTGTCAGGTTTCTTGGGAGCAAGAGGCTGTGAATCTGGAGCTACACAGGCAGCAGTAAAGGTCTTCAAAAAGGCTACCAAAACAGAAGGAACAGCAGATGGCTTGGGAGACTCCATATATAGAAACTCATAGTGCTTTTTTACAATGTTAGAGGCCTGGGAGTAATCTCACTTAAAAAAACTCCATCATACAGGCAACAGTATCCCCAAAGGATAATTCTTTCAAGGGGGGATCTGGATTTAAGGAATGCTCTTCCTCTGAACCACAGTCTAGAGGGGAAGGAATATGAGAGGAGTATGCAAGGGATTCCTCCCCAGAATCCAAGTCCACATTCGAGGAATCCCGTTCTCTAGACCTCTTAACAATGGTGGAAGACCAGACAAGGGAGGGGCAAGAACAGATACCCCTTGAGGAGGGATCAAGGCCATTAAAGCATTGAACAGACCCTGAGTAAAATCCTGCTATTCACACTGGGGATCTCTAGCAACAGGAGAAATATATTTTGTTTTCTACTTTACTTGAGTGGAACATGCACCCTAAGTACCCATGGATGTTCAGACCCTTGACAAGACTCAATAATGGTAGTACAGATCTCCTACCTCACTAAAATCTGAGGAATTTCCCTTTGGTCCTTCAAAAATAATAAGCTGAGGTTCCCCTTCAACATCCAAAATAGATGTTGGAAAAGCCTCCAAAGATGTGCGAGAGTTTGGATCCATGCCTGCTTCCAAGGGGGTCATGGAAGAGGAATCTGAGGCAAGCACCAGATGGTCTTTAGGGCTTTCGGTAGCTTCTAGAGAGATGTTCAGAGGAGGCTAGACAGCAACTGAATCAGGCCTTTTTCTTGGCAGATGACTGGCCCTCAGGATGGGAGGATTCCACCATAGCACCCTCAGCCAACAGCTTAAGTCATTGGCTATCAAGGCAAATGGACAAAGAAGATAAACTGCTATATAGGGCAAACACTTGACAGATAGAGTACTGAGTGTGGTCATGGGAAACACCCAAGCAAAAAAAGACACTCGTCATGATGGACTTTATGAAGAATCTGCCTCCCACACTGATATTTTCCCTTTCTGGATGACATGAACACAAATACAAGACAAAACTGAAAAAAAGGAGAGAAGAAACTCCAATTGGGCACTTATCTGAAAGTGGTTTGTCATTCATCACTACAGAAGGGTGTTCAGATCAATTTTTGATAATGGCAGTCAGACTCACGGCGAGAAGTTCTGATTGTTTGTATCCGTACGTCAACTTTATACCCAACACCTTGCATGGGGAGCATATGTAAGACATAGAGCACCTATAAGATCTAAAGGCTTTGATATACTAGCGGGATGGTGGGCTATCCTTGGCAGGAGATTCCTTATGAGAAGAATACTGTAACAATGATATGGAAAGGCATTATTTGCTACATTTACATAAGTCACAGTGGATAAGAGTGACTTTTGTTCTTTAACTTTAGGTGTTAACTAGTCTTTTGTTTTCAGAGTCAATATGCTGATGAAGCTTTGCAGAATCAGTTATTAAACCTGAATATGTAATGGCATATACTAGGTCTGTGTTTGTAACATATAGTTTGCCTGTGTAACTGAAAGTGTACCATTAGGTGATGGAAGTTTCAAAAGGAAAACCACATGGATTGTGTTTTACTTGTGTCTAAAATTATTTTTGAGCTAGATAAGCATCTTTTTAAAAATAGAATTGCTCTTTTGCAATTGAGATAAGCAATTAACATCATAGTAGATGTGCAAAGAAGTGGAATTTCACAAGTATCTTGAATAAGTAACTGTTAAAGTACTTACTCGTGACATTTTCAAATATACTAAACAATAGAGGGCCACAAGTTAAATCTTGGGAATCGACTGATGCTATTTTCTTCCCCAGACTACATTGCGATCGTGAGTTTGGGAATTCATTTGTTAATAATTTATCAGGGATTTGTCACAGACCACTAAGACCACTATGAACCAACACAGAAAATTAAAATGTATATTAGTCATCTTTGTGTAAAGTTCTAGGTGGCTGAAAAACAGCTTCTACAAAGCACGAATGCCAAATATAACTTGCAGCTGAACCAAGAAGGATAAAACAGTGTTGGATCTCTTTTGCTGCACCCAAGAATTAAAAGGACCCCAGAACTGAATAAACATTAAGTATGGGATTTCTCTACTGTTGGGGGCTTTCTGGTACATATAAAAATGTATTCCATTCAGTTTCATGTCAAATGTCATCTAAGTTCTTCCTTTCAAGACAACAACCTACAGAGATTCATGAATAATGCTTGGGGTTAAAAAAATGGGTGAGCAGCACAAATCAGATGGTAGTAGTAAATGTTGGATATAAAGAGGCAGAAATGTTAAATGAATGACTGAAGTAAAATATTATCTTTGGACAGCTAAATTGTTAGATAGTTATACAGGTAGCACTTTATACAAGGACATTCCCGATTTTTATTTAGGTATGAGTTTTAGTTTGCCTATGAATAACTTGAAGTTATTTATAAAGGGGTTCATAAGCAGAGTTAATTATGATGTCTAGTGGTGTTCAGTATCTGATGTTACTGACGAGCTTAAGGAAAAAGTATTCATTACTCCAGAGAGTAATGGTGAAATATGCAACAGCTTAGGTACGGGAAGTAGAATGACTGAAGAGAGAGACTTGGCCATGTGTAAGTAATGGTGAAATGTGTGACACCTTAGGTAGGGGAAGTAGAATGACTGAAGAGAGAGACTTGGCCATGTGTGAGTAATGGTGAAATGTGTGACAGCTTAGGTAAAGGAAGTAGAATGAATGAAAAGCGAAATTTGGTCATGTGAGTAATGGTGAAATGTGTGACCACTTTGGTATGGGAAGTAGAATGACAGAAGAGAGAGAGAGACTTGGCCATGTGTGAGTAATGGTGAAATGTGTGACAGCTTAGGTAAGGGAAGTAGAATGACTGAAGACAGAGAGAGTCTTGGCCATGTGTGAGTAATGGTGAAATGTGTGACAACTTAGGTATGGGAAGTGAATGACTGAAGAGAGAGACTTGGCCATGTGTGAGTAATGGTGAAATGTGTTACCACTTTGGTATGGGAAGTAGAATGACTGAAGAGAGAGAGAGAGACTTGGCCATTTGTGAGTAATGGTGAAATGTGTGACAGCTTAGGTAAGGGAAGTAGAATGAATGAAGAGAGAGACTTGGCCATGTGTGAGTAATGGGGAAATGTGTGACAGCTTAGGTAAGGGAAGTAGAATGAATGAAGAGAGAGACTTGGCCATGTGTGAGTAATGGTGAAATGTGTGACAGCTTAGGTAAGGGAAGTAGAATGAATGAAGAGTGAGACTTGGCCATGTGTGAGTAATGGTGAAATGTGTGACAGCTTAGGTAAGGGAAGTAGAATGAATGAAGAGAGAGACTTGGCCATGTGTGAGTAATGGTGAAATGTGTGACAGCTTAGGTAAGGGAAGTAGAATGAATGGAGTGAGACTTGGCCATGTGTGAGTAATGGTGAAATGTGTGACAGCTTAGGTAAGGGAAGTAGAATGAATGAAGAGAGAGACTTGGCCATGTGTGAGTAATGGTGAAATGTGTGACAGCTTAGGTAGGGGAAGTAGAATGAATGAAAAGTGAGATTTGGTCATGTGAGTAATGGTGAAATGTGTGACCACTTTGGTATAGGAAGTAGAATGACTGAAGAGAGAGAGAGAGACTTGGCCATGTGTGAGTAATGGTGAAATGTGTGACAACTTAGGTAAGGGAAGTAGAATGAATGAAGAGAGAGACTTGGCCATGTGTGAGTAATGGTGAAATGTGTGACAGCTTAGGTAATGGAAGTAGAATGAATGAAGAGCGAGACTTGGCCATGTGTGAGTAATGGTGAAATGTGTGACAGCTTAGGTAAGGGAAGTGAATGACTGAAGAGAGAGACTTGGCCATGTGTGAGTAATGGTGAAATGTGTTACCACTTTGGTATGGGAAGTAGAATGACTGAAGAGAGAGAGAGAGTGAGACTTGGCCATTTGTGAGTAATGGTGAAATGTGTGACAGCTAAGGTAAGGGAAGTAGAATGAATGAAGAGAGAGACTTGGCCATGTGTGAGTAATGGGGAAATGTGTGACAGCTTAGATAAGGGAAGTAGAATGAATGAAGAGAGAGACTTGACCATGTGTGAGTAATGGTGAAATGTGTGACAGCTTAGGTAAGGGAAGTAGAATGAATGAAGAGTATGACCTGGCCATGTGTGAGTATTGGTGAAATGTGTGACCGCTTTGGTATGGGAAGTAGAATGACTGAAGAGAGAGAGAGAGAGACTTGGCCATGTGTGAGTAATGGTGAAATGTGTGACAGCTTAGGTAAGGGAAGTAGAATGAATGGAGTGAGACTTGGCCATGTGTGATTAATGGTGAAATGTGTGACAGCTTAGGTAAGGGAAGTAGAATGAATGAAGAGAGAGACTTGGCCATGTGTGAGTAATGGTGAAATGTGTTACCACTTTGGTATGGGAAGTAGAATGACTGAAGAGAGAGAGAGAGAGACTTGGCCATTTGTGAGTAATGGTGAAATGTGTGACAGCTTAGGTAAGGGAAGTAGAATGAATGAAGAGAGAGACTTGGCCATGTGTGAGTAATGGGGAAATGTGTGACAGCTTAGGTAAGGGAAGTAGAATGAATGAAGAGTATGACCTGGCCATGTGTGAGTATTGGTGAAATGTGTGACCGCTTTAGTATGGGAAGTAGAATGACTGAAGAGAGAGAGAGAGACTTGACCATGTGTGAGTAATGGTGAAATGTGTGACAGCTTAGGTAAGGGAAGTAGAATGAATGAAGAGAGAGACTTGGCCATGTGTGAGTAATGGTGAAATGTATGACAGCTTAGGTAAGGGAAGTAGAATGAATGAAGAGTGAGACTTGGCCATGTGTGAGTAATGGTGGAATGTGTGACAGCTGAGGTAAGAGAAAGACAGCTTAGGTATGGGAAGTAGAATGACTGAAGAGAGAGATTCGGCCATGTGTGAGTAATGTTGAAATTTGTGACAGCTTAGGTAGGGGAAGTAGAATGAATGAAGAGTGAGTGTGAGTAATGGTGAAATGTGTGACAGCTTAGGTAGGGGAAGTAGAATGACTGAAGAGAGAGACTTGGCCATGTGTGAGTAATGGTGAAATGTGTGACAGCTTAGGTAAGGGAAGCAGAATGTCTGAAGAGAGAAACTTGGCCATGTGTGAGTAATGGTGAAATGTGTGACAGCTTAGGTAAGGGAAGTAGAATGAATGAAGAGTGATACCTGGCCATGTGTGAGTAATGGTGGAATGTGCGACAGCTGAGGTAAGAGAAAGACAGCTTAGGTATGGGAAGTAGAATGAATGAAGAGAGAGATTCGGCCATGTGTGAGTAATGTTGAAATTTGTGACAGCTTAGGTAGGGGAAGTAGAATGAATGAAGAGTGAGTGTGAGTAATGGTGAAATGTGTGACAGCTTAGGTAGGGGAAGTAGAATGACTGAAGAGAGAGACTTGGCCATGTGTGAGTAATGGTAAAATGTGTGACAGCTTAGGTAAGGGAAGCAGAATGTCTGAAGAGAGAAACTTGGCCATGTGTGAGTAATGGTGAAATGTGTGACAGCTTAGGTAAGGGAAGCAGAATGTCTGAAGAGAGAAACTTGGCCATGTGTGAGTAATGGTGAAATGTGTGACAGCTTAGGTAAGGGATGTAGAATGAATGAAGAGTGTGACCTGGCCATGTGTGAGTAATGGTGAAATGTGAGACAGCTTAGGTATGGAAAGTAGAATGAATGGAGAGTGTGACCTGGCCATGTGTGAGTAATGGTGAAATGTGTGACAGCTTAGGTAAGGGAAGTAGAATGAATGAAGAGAGAGACTTGGCCATGTGTGAGTAACGGTGAAATTTGTGACAGCTTAGGTAAGGGAAGTAGAATGTCTGAAGAGAGGCTTGGCCATGTGTGAGTAATGGTGAAATGTGTTACAGCTTAGGTAAGGGATGTAGAATGAATGAAGAGTGTGACCTGGCCATGTGTGAGTAGTGGTGAAATGTGTGACAGCTTAGTCAGGGGAAGTAAAATGACTGAAGAGAGAGACTCGGCCATATGTGAGTAATGGTGAAATGTGCAACAGCTTAGGTAGGGGAAATAGAAGAGCAGTATAATAGAAGGCAGTGACTACATGCTGGCAGAGGGCATTGGAGGTTAGATTTTTTTAGGAAAAGAATGAAAGGAAGACAGCTTTAGATCTTTTAAGTGAGAGGATCTGGGTACTATGAGAGCAGGAGTGTCACACCACTCAATGTCTCTTAATCTCTTGTTCTGTCTGCTTACGTCTTGTGCGCTCACTGCTCTCTTAGTAATAATCCTTCCTTTATCCTGCTGTCCACATTTCAGTTTAAAGGGACACTTTAATATATTTCTCTAACTGAGTAGAGAGAATGTCCCTCAAAGTCAGATATGAGAATTAAAATAGTTCTCGGCATATACCATGTGATGCACTTTTCTGTTTTCTCAAAATGTGTTAAGACTGTTGCACAGCAAGGACATTCAGCTTCTACATATGACAGAAAATAAATAAATTGAGTAAACTGCCAGTCTTTATGTATGAACAATTTCTGTTGTTTTAATCTGGTACTATCCTAAATCTGAATATCTTATATCAGAAACAGTGTCTAGTTTGATATACCTTCCACTTTCTCAGCTATAAACCAAAAATTAGCAACTTCCATACAAGGCACCTCTTGTCCTGTAGTAATGTTCAAGCAAGTCTAACATCTAACCTCTTTAACATCTCGACCCCAACCTCTCTAATTCCTTTCTTCCACCCCTCTAACTACCTCGGATTGCAGCCAAATACATTGCTTGTAAACCTATATCTCAACTGTAGTCTTAGCCACTGTTATTCAAGGGTAATACCTGTTAGCTCAGCTATTAAAATACTTGATAGTCTTTATGGCACCAGTGATATTATTGTACCATTTAACTAAATACTTAATTTAATTTTGAACTATAACTGTTTACTGCTATTGTTAAACAAAACCTACCTATACTTCTTGTAACTTGTAATTAATTGTTGTTTTTAATTGTTGTTTTTATTGTGGAGCTTTTCTCCCCGGGCCTCCCCTCAAAAAGGACCTGTGTCCAGTCGGATTTTCCCGGTCAACAAATGTAAATAATGAAATAATAATAATAATAAATAAATACAGACTGTATTATATAATAAGCTTTATGTTTGTTATATGTTTTGTTTCATCCTTGAAGTTCATGGTACCCCACAAATTCTAAAAGCAAGTAGTCGGGAAAGGCTTCTGTGTTTGGCTCATGCCACGACTGTATAAAAGAAAGATGATCTCATTCTCAGAATAATTTCCTCATGATTATTTGTTTTAATTTTATAACTAGATCATAATCAGGACCGTTCTTCTTACAGGCAGAGTGAAAACAGCAGCATAGAAACATAAAATAAGGTTTTAAACTTAGTAGTAGAGGGATTACCAAGCAAAATTAAATGCTGCTACACTACTTAGGTGACATGGAAATAGGTTCTTTTGGTTTGAACCCCAGCAGTGACACATGCATTGCCATGCTTACGCTTTTACAGGCAGAGGACCAATACCTGATCTAAGGAGCATTGTAATAAACAAGCACCTGATGCTGCCTAAACATCTTTAGAATGTTTGGGCCACCAGCAGTATAATATTAATTTGATATATATATATATATATACTGTAAAGGAATCTGACAGCAAGCAAAAAAGTTAATGCGCTTGACATTAACTTGTCCTACACATATTTGTGACATAAAAAAGAAAATCACATCTTCTCGGAATTAATCTGCCAATATGTTGACTAGAGAAAAATGCATGGCTTTATGGCTGCATACTCTGGAAGAAGATGAGGCCCTGTCATTATTGCAGTTTTAGAAAATAGCTCTGTATTGAATTCAGTAGGATGTTTATTGCTCAAACACTGCATTGCCTTCAGTGGTGATTTGTCATGTATGTATTATTTTTCTTGTGTGTCCTTCAGAACCTTAAATGACTGGCCTTGTTTACTAATTTTTGCCTATTGTATATACATTGCCCCTATTTGAAGACTTATCAGGGTAGGTTTTGTCTGTGAACTCTCTCTCTCTCTGTCTCTGTCTCTCTCTCTTTCTTTCTCTATCGCTCAAATTTTAGAAATGAGGGCTCTTAACTGCATTTTTAGCTTTACCACTTTGGAAGGTCTGTGCCTTAAGGATCACAAGTGAATGCTTGATTAAGGGAAAGTAGCACTGTAGAATACCAGAATTTTGGTACAAAGGAAATACTATATTTACTCATAAATTAAATAATAGCATTATATTTATAATATATCTTTAATTCATTTTTTGATTTAATGAAAGTTCTTGAATATCTCAAGAAATTACAAGCTTAATGTTGAAATTAAACAATTACATATTCTAAAACTCCATATTCTAAGATCAGTAGCTTTGGTTAAGTGTCTCTTGCACTTCCTGATGACTGGCAATTTTTCTGAAACTTCAGATTTATACTTTGGCTTGGGTCAGATGCTAATAGAGAAATCCACCTTTTGACCACCTAAAATGGAATGAAAAGGGGACGTGATGACTTTTACAGGACTAACCGAGGTTTTACAATACAGCCTCCCTGAGGTTATAGACTATATGAGCCCTTTCTCAAGAGATAATAAAAGTATCAACAGATTTATAATGACATTGAGATAAAATTAGTCCACTAGCCTAGTACATAATGTTATCTTTCATTGTGCAACTTGGACATGATCCACTGGGAGAACAATTGCCAAGTAATTTTTGACATTAAAAATAATCAAGTTGCCCTTAAGAAGAAACCCAGTATTAACCAGCTGTTTGGCACATATAGATAATGTCCTGTTTGCCCCTCCCACAGATGAAACATATTTGGCATAGTGGCACAGTTGCTGGAAGGATTTAGTAAGGGAGCAATGGTAGTGAGTAGCATTAAGAGCCAGGCAAGCTCCACATTGCAGTGGGTATATGGGCTGGTCAGAGCATTGCAGATGCGTACCTCCCAAAGGCAGCCACTGCAGAGCTCATAAGGCTTCATTGAGGTCGATGGGGGTTAGGACACAGTGCCCAGCAACAGTATGATACTGCACCCGTGCCTCAGTCTACATATGGACCTGAGCTGGACTTTTATCCCTGGGCCTCCACTGAAAATGTGCTCTTTCTGACCCAGTCAGAACATCCTTGTAAACAAATACCAAATAAATAAATAAATACTGTCTGTAAGCATGGGTTGGGGCGAGCCCAGGAGAGGCTAGGGCAGACCTGATAAGCAAGAAGAGGAGTTGGTAGATGATGATGGTTATTTTGCAGAGAGATAATGGAGAAAAAAAAAGAAAGAAACACATTATTAGCATGCTGAACAGAAGTCCACACACATGGAAATACATTAACGTCAAACTCAGCTCATTCACTTACTTATTCCTTCAGTGTAAGATAACAAATTGTTTCAGTATTAAGATAATACATTGTACAAATGCTGTGTAATTCTGATTAAAACAAGTCATTCCTTCATTAAGTGCTATACTGCAGCTCAAACTAACTGTATTTTCCTAACAAAAACAAGTTCCTGCATACCCTGGATTACAATGTTAAGAATATGCCATCCTTACTCACTTTTTGAAGAACAGGGCTCTCTTGTTTACATAATAAGCACTTCTGGTTATATTAAAAAATGCAGCTTCCCTTAATAATATAAAGAGAAGAACATCCTAACATATGCAGACTATAATGTCTAACGTCATAATGAACAGGATACTTTTCCTATCACCATCATGAAGGTAACATTCTGGAAATATCACCAAAGTAGCATTCTCCCTGACACCATAATGAAGGTAATGTCAAACACCATCATACAAAAAAATGCTATCTCCCTGGCACCATCAAATAAGTCTCCCTAACATTATTAACAGTTCCAAAAGTTCCCCTTCAGTTGTGTTTCTAACTGCTTTAATAAGCTGCTAAAATGCAATAACTGTTGGCTGCAAATGATGAGGTGCTCCACAAAGATTTCAGGACAACGGGTGTGGTGCTTGAAGAGGTGCTCCACAAAGATTTCAGGACAACTGGTGTGGTGCTTGAAGAGATGCTCCACAAAGATTTCAGGACAACGGGTGTGGTGCTTGAAGAGGTGCTCCACAAAGATTTCAGGACAACTGGTGTGGTGCTTGAAGAGGTGCTCCACAAAGATTTCAGGACATCTGGTGTGGTGCTTCATGAGGTGCTCCACAAAGATTTCAGGACATCTGGAGCAGTGCTTGAAGAGGTGCTCCACAAAGATTTCAGGACATCTGGTGCAGTGCTTGAAGAGGTGCTCCACAAAGATTTCAGGACAACTGGTGTGGTGCTTGAAGAGGTGCTCCACAAAGATTTCAGGACATCTGGTGTGGTGCTTGAAGAGGTGCTCCACAAAGATTTCAGGACAACTGGTGTGGTGCTTCTTCTCTAAAGTTACAGACCTGTGCTTGGAGAGGAGAGCTTTCTCAATGCAAGGGGAAATGTCAAGGCATGAAAACATTCCAATAGGCTGTTTTGAGACACTGTACAATGCCAGTCACCCGTGGGATTTGCCCCCCCCCCTTCACCCCCCCCCATCACCACCATTAAAATGCACAGCAATAAAAACAAGAAGAGGGGACAGGCAAACAAATAATAATAATTAAAAAAATGAATGGAAAATTACAAGACAATGGGTACCAATGACCCCATGGAGAAGGCTAGCAAGGTCATAAGAAAGGAAGCATATAAAATAGATAGCCATTTATTTTATTCAGATGCTAATGCCTGGGTAGTGCCTGGTAAGTTATTTCATTTTGCTAGATTAGAATTTTTACTTTAGTTTAGTCTATTTATTCATTTAGCAAATGGGTAACTGGGCTAATGTTAAATGTTATCATATTCGCCCATGATGTAACAAAAAAAAAAATGGGAACAGATGCAAGTGATTCAAGAACAAGGCATACATTTACAATTGGCAGTTATATAAAAGAAGCAGAATATGTATAAACTCATCATCATCTTTTTTGGGCTGTTCCCGTTAGGGGTCACCGCAACGGATAACCTGTTTCCATTTCTTCCTGTCCTCTGCATCTTGCTCTGTCACACCAACCACCTGCATGACCTTTCTCACCACATCCATAAACCTTATCTTAGGCCTTCCTCTTTTCCTGTTACCTGGTAGCTTCATCCTTAGCATCTTTTTCCCAGTATACTTACCATCCCTCCTCAGCACATGTCCAAACCAATGTAATCTTGCCTCTCTGGCGTTGATTCCAAACCTTCCAACCTGGGCTGATCCTCTAATATACTTATCCCTAATCCTGTCCACCCTCGTCACACCCAGTGCAAATCTTAACATCTTTAACTCTGCCACATCCAGCTCAAACTCCTGCCTTTTTATCAATGCTACTGTCTCCAACCCATATAACATAGCTGGTCTCACTTCCCTCTTGTAGACCTTCCCTTTCACTCTTACAGGTACTTGTTTATCAAAATTCACTCCTGACACTCTTCTCCACCCACTCCATCCTGCCTATACTCTCTTCTTCACCTCTCTTCCACACTCACCGTTACTCTGAACTATTGACTCCAAGTATTTAAACTCATCCACCTTCGCCACCTCTACTCCTTGCATCCTCACCATTCTTCTAACCTCCCTCTCATTCACACACATATATTCTGTCTTAGTCCTTCTGACCTTCATTCCTCTTCTCTCTAGAGCATATCTCCATCTCTCCATGGTCTCCTTCACCTGTTCCCTACTCTCACTACAGATCACAATGTCATCTGCAAACATCATAGTCCATGGGGACTCCTGTCTGATCTTATCTGTCAGCCTGTCCATCACCATGGAAAATAAGAAAGGGCTCAGAGCTGATCCTTGATGTAACCCCACCTCCACCTTAAACGCATCCATCACTCCCACCGCAGACCTCACTGCTGTCACACTACCCTCGTACATATCCTGTACCACTCTTACATACTTCTCTGACACTCCTGGCTTCCTCATACAATACCACAACTCCTCTCTAGGCACCCTGTCATATGCTTTCTCTAAGTCTACAAAAACACAATGCAACTCCTTCTGACATTCTCTGTACTTCTCCATCAACACTCTCAGAGCAAACATCACATCTGTAGTGCTCTTTCCCGGCATGAAACCATACTGCTGTTGACTAATCATCACGTCCCTTCTTAACCTTGCTTCCACTACTCTTTCCCATAACTTCATGCTGTGACTGATCAATTTAATCCCTCTGTAGTTACTACAGCTCTGCACATCACCCTTATTCTTAAAAATCGTACCAAAACACTTTTTCTCCATTCCTCAGGCATCCTCTCACTTTCTAAGATTTCATTAAACAATCTTGTTAAAAACTCCACTGCCATTTCACCTAAACACCTCCATGCTTCCACAGGTATGTCATCTGGGCCAACAGCCTTTCCATTCTTCATTCTTCATAGCTATCCTTACTTTCTCCTTGCTAATCCATTGTACTTCATGATTCACTATCCCTACATCATCCAACCTTCTCTCCCTCTCATTCTCTTCATTCATCAACCCCTCAAAGTACTCTTTCCATCTGCTCAACACACTCTCCTTGCTTGTGAGTATGTTTCCCTCATTATCCTTTATCACCTTTACCTGCTGCACATCTTTCCTAGCTCGGTCCCTCTGTCTAGCCAATCGGTACAGGTCCTTTTCTCCCTCCTTAGTGTCCAACCTTTCATACAACTCTTCATATGCCTTATCCTTAACCTTTGCCACCTCTCTCTTTGCCATGCACCTCATCTCCTTATACTCCTGTCTACTTTATTCATCTCTCTGACAATCCCACTTCTTCTTTGCCAACCTCTTTGCCTGTATACTCTTCTGTACTTCCTCATTCCACCACCATGTCTCCTTGTCATCCTTCCTCTGTCCCAATGTGATACCAAGCACCTTTCTAGCCATCTCCCTTACTAGCTCTGCTGTAGTTACCCAGCTATTTGGTAACTCTTCACTGCCACCCAGTGCCTGTCTTAACTCATCCCTGAACTCCACCTCACAATTACCCTTTTTCAATTTCCACCATTTGATCCTTGGTGCTGCCCTCACACTCCTCCTCCTCTTCTTCTTTTTGATCACCAACATCATCCTACAAACCACCATCCTATGCTGCCTAATTACACTTTCTCTGATCACCACTTTACAGTCTCCAATCTCCTTCAAACTGTATAAACTATGATTACATATAAAACAATTTTTAACAAAAAGAGACAAAAGGAATAGAGTTGCAGATGATGTGAGGTATATTGCTGTGATTGTAGTGCACAGAGTCCTGGGTTCAAAACTTGGTAGTGATGATTTTTCAGGGGTCCAGAGAAGTAAATATTGTAGGAAGAAATATCCAGGGAATTGTTATGGCTAGGCTTGTATAGGCCCTAGGGCCGATAGCCTTGTACCAACCTATGAACCTATGATAGCACATATGCAGTTTCAGCAGTACAATGGATAATAGATGGTTAATTAGCATTAGTGTAACTCTGTCTCAAGGAGTCTAAAAGACTGCACCATGCTACTAAAGGAAGGCCTATTATACTTTTCTGCCCTTTACTTCTAGTTGCAAAAAAGGAGAGGTTAATGCAGATGGAATATAAGACCATTTATGAGAAAACATCCCCTGTGTTTGATGAAGGTCAGAGGATACATACACACACACGCACGCATGCACGCACGCACGCACACACACACACACACACACACACACACACACACACACACACACACACACACACATGCATTATTAATAAAAAAAGTCATCATTTCATCTTTTGGGATGAAACAAAATACTACAACATACTATGACTTTGTCATACAGTGTATAACAGCTACAGTCAATGTCCACAGAACACCTATAAAGAATCATGCAGTCTTAACATTTGGCATGTACTATAGTACTGCTAGCAGTTGTCAGTTAACAGCACTGAGTAACTCAGTTCTAACCCATCAGTGAAATCAATAGCATTGGTGGTGATGGAAAACCAAACATGATGGAGGAAAAGTACTTTTCTATATCTTTACATTTTCTGCCTATTTGTGTTAACAGTACATTCAGTATTTCTTCTCTTACTTCTCATTATTACTAACACATATAAATTTGTAGAGTTTAGTAAACTGTTTTTTCTATATTTACAAACTCTGGAAAATGGTAGCATACTCCCTCTCTCTCTCTCTCTCTCTCTCTCTCTCATTTACCCACCATATGGTACATTGTATAACGAGCACCTTTCAGCACTTGTTGTTTCTGTAGCAGTTATGGGTTTTACTGGCTCAAATTGGTAGCCCATGGCCGAACCCTCCTCAGAGGGTGCAGCACACACACTCGCACACACACACACACACACACACACACACACACACACACACACACACACACACACACACACACACACACACACACACACACTCATACTTAGGGCCAATTTAGAGTGTCCATTCCACCCACTGCATGTCCTTGGAATGTAGGAGGAAACCGGAGCACCGGGAGAAAACCCAAAAAAATGTAGAGAGGACATGTAAACTCCACACAGGAAGCACCCCAGCTGAGAATCAAACCAGAGAACCTCTTGCTGTGAGGTGACAATGTTAATAACCACTGCACCACTGAGCTGACCTGCATAATTTCTGTCTCTAGCAATAATATCATCAACACTGATTCTCCACAAAAAAAAACTTTGCTGTCTGCATTATCTATACAGATGTATGTACTAACCACACCTTCTAATATGCACACATAGCAGGCCTTAAGACAGTAATATTTCAAAACAGAAGCAAAGGACAGAAGAGGGCATTTTGTCTGCTAATAACAGGCATTCTGTCTGCTAATAACAATCACCTGCCAACTTCCCTATGATACATAATGCTCAGGGAGCCACACTCAGGGAGAGGGAGGTACTCCAGATGAATAGTTAGAGAATGTTTAACTCTTGGAAATGTAAGTCCTTTAGTATGATTGGATTAATTGTGGAACTCATTTAGCAGGACTGGACCCTGTGTTGGTGATCTAGAACTCAGTCAAAGCTTATCTGCAATAATGTATCTTCTAACATTATACTATCCATCCATTCATCCATCCATCCATCCATCCATCCATCCATCCATCCATCCATCCATCCATCCGTCCATCCGTCCGTCCATCCATCCATCCATCCATCCATCCATCCATCCATCCATCCATCCATCCATCCATCCATCCATCCATCCATCCATCCATCCGTCCGTCCGTCCATCCATCCATCAGTCCATCCATCCATCCATCCATCCATCCATCCATCCATCCATCCATCCATCCATCCATCCATCTATCTGCCTGTCTGTCTATCTATCTGACTATGTATCTAGCTACCTATTCCCTATATCTATCTATTAATCTAGCTATCTGCTTGTTTTGATAAGCAGTAGGTGGACAGACCCAAGGACCTTTATCAGCCATGACCCAGAGACAAAAGCAAATGACTGAAGCTGTAATTTGTTACACAATATAATATATAACACCTGAAGTTGGTTACTTTCAGAGTACTTTACAATGGATTTATTACAAATTTTTACATAAAACATAATATGCAACTCAAGCAAGTAAAAACAGTTAAGAAAACTGAGACAGGTTAATATACGTGTACAATGAATTAAGAAAGAAACGGTACAGACTACACCTACTGAAGTATAGCAGATGGAAAGGGCAAAAAAGAAAGGGAAAAAAAGGAAAAAAATTATATTTATGCTTATGTATTTACAAATAAAAATTATACCACATGATTATATCACATATTTACAATAAACAGGTGTGTTTGTCTTTTTGGCTTTTCTCGGTTAGGGGTCGCTACAGCAGAACTCCGGTCCGCTAATGATTGGCAATAGATTTTTTTTATGGTGCCAAGTTGCCAGCCCGAAGCCCAACCTTCAGCGAAGGCACGCCCATTCACACATGTCTTTTGGAGGCCACTCAACCATGGGGAGGACATGCAGACTCCACACAGAAGGCGCACCAACCGAGAATTGAACAGGAGAACCTCTTGCTGTGAGGCAACAATGCTACTGCTGTACCACGGCGGCTTATTTACAATAAACAGGTAGTTTTCTTTTTTTCTCTCTGGTCATCCTCTGCCTATTGTGTTTACCACCCACTCCACCCCCTACTGACCCATTTATTCCCCTGGGTGAGAAACCTACTCATTTCCTGAGGGTAGGGGGGTGATGCTCTTGGAGTGAGAAGGATTAGATTTTCTCTTTGAGACCCTGCCTACAATGGGTGCTCATCAGTACCCAGGAGATTATCATGCAGTGGCTTTTGCAATTCAGTCACAGTTCTGCATGACATAATCAACTGGCCATGCCCCCCCCCCCCAATTAGAGATCCTTGGTCTCTGCTGGGGATTCTCCCATGGAAATTGTGCCCTAAGGTGAACATGCATAAGGCTTGTTATTCATCTCCTCCTTGATGCCAACTCCATCAGGTGCTTGAGCCATATTTAGGAATATGAAGAATGTTGTGAAAGTCCTGAATGGAATAATAGCAAGTGTTAATAAAGACCCACAAAGAGATGATGCAAAACAATGAAATTATTTAAGGAAGATTAAAAAAATTCAGTTATAATATTTATAATATAAATAATTTTCATATTTAGACTGAAAATTAAATTGTTTTTGTTCTAATCATGCAGGGTATATATATATATATATATATATATATATATATATATATATATATATATATATATATATATATATATCTTTAACAAATCCATTTATGTATTTGTCTTTATGTTTAATGAGAACCTCAGTGTGTTCAAGTCCACATATTCATACATGCATGCAAATAGTTCAGCATGGACATTAATGCCCTTCTAGCCTGTCGATATACCAAAACAGTTGCTCCCATAAGTGTCCAGGCTGTTATTTAAAATATTTAAACTAGTGCTTGCTTTAAGCAAGCAATCATGCACATTAGGGTGTGTGTTAATGTGTAATTGATGCCCGCCCAGGGGTGTTGTGAGGCCCGACGCCACAGGCGGAGGGCCTCTACACCCCTGGAGGGCATTAATTACTCATAAACACACATCCTGGAGGGCATTACTGCACTTAGACAATGGGCTCGCTGTAAAATTGTTGTGTTTTACTTGCTTACTTATTTTTTTAAGGACTTTATCATTTTTTTTTCATATTTTTAATGTAAAATAGTTCCTCTGCCTACTGTTTCAAACTTGCTGTAGTATATGTTAATGGTTTTGGAGGAAGCATTTTACATCAAATATTTATAAAAAATAAAATTAGTGAAACACAATAATTTTACATAAGGCCCATTTTCTCTCCCATTCACACATACACAGTCTCTTCTGCTTTCACACACACACACACACACACACACACACACACACACACACACACACACACACACACACACACACACACACAGACACACACACACACACACACATACACACACACACACACACACACACACACACACACACACACACAGTCTGTCTGCTTTCATGCACCCATTTACACACAAATGCAGGTAGAAACAGACACACCCACGATCGATCTCTCTCTCTTACTTACATGCATACACTCTCACACACACACTGCATTTTCTTTTTTTTTTTCTACTTTACACTCGCTAAACAGCAAACGTGCTGCTTAATGAGTGTAAAATAACGGCTTGCTCACTCTCACTGACATGCATGCATACACTCACACACAGACATGAACACACACACGCAGACACACATTTACCTTTTTCTCTTCTTTTTAATATTTTACACTCGCTAAACACCAAAACTGTTGCTTAGTGAGAGTAAAATAATGGTGAGCATTCCATTTCTTCAGTCCGAGCTTCACAGTGGCTTGATAACCAGCCATGAAGTGGCAGACTCGTTCTTCTCAGCAGACATTACTTGTACATTAATACCCTGCTGGAGAACGCTTGTTCTCCAATCAAGATATTGATGTACGGCTTGCCCATTGTCTAATGTAATTTAATAGTTTGTTCCATGCATCAGCTGCTGTCTCAGAGAACCACTTAGTACACTTCCCATTCCCATAGAATCTTCTACATAGGATGCCTGATGATTCTGTCCTACTTTTTGATAATCCCAAACATTCCAAGAGGTAGTTGTCTCTAAATGCCGATATACCAGAATAGGGTTTCCTCTTAAATATCTGTATGAAACACTGTACAAGTTCCAATCTTTTTAGTCTTTCATAATAACTTTTTTACATCCATGAATACCCTTGGTATATTTCCACTGTACTCTTTCCAGTTTACTCTTGCTTATTTTCTTATAAGGTTACCAAATTGTTATTCCATACTCGAGTTTAGGTCTAATGTAACTAACAAACAATGACTTCATCATTTCTGATTTCCTAGCCTTTATAAATCTTTCTATACAGTATAACGCTCTATAATTATCATTAACTAATTGGTTGTTATGATTAGTAAAACTCAAAGCTGTGTCTACCCATATACCCAGGTCCTTACATGAATCAACAGTTTCAATCTCTGTGTGCTGTATTAAATATTTAGCTTTCAGTTTATGTCTCCCAAATCTCACATCCTTAGTTTTTGATGCATTTATCAGCATATTATTCTCCTGTGCCCAAATGGTCAATTTACTCAAGTTCTGTTGCAGACATGCCCTGTCTATAACACGTGTAATCAGTTTACCCAAGTTATCTGCATACAGACTGTAGAACACCTCAGATGAAAGAGATAGATCAGAAAGATACAATCTAAACAAGTATGGGCCTAGGACAGAGCCCTGTGGGACACCCTAGCTGAAAACCAAGAATTTCACCTGTCCCGTTGCTGTACGATACTCACCATGCCCTATTTGTATGTCCTGCAGCTATCCATCTTATCAAGAGTACATCAATACCTAGTTGTTCTAATTTATTGATCAGCATTTCTGTATGACCCTGTCAAATGCTGAAGCTAAATTTATACAACTTACATCACATCACAATTTTTAATTCATAGTTGCTATTATATTGTTATAGACTACCATATTATAGGTGGTAATAGATCTATTTCAACATATGGTGTGCTGATGCTTGGTTTCAAATCACAACCTTTCCAGTTCTGACAATAACTTATCCAATATTACCTTCTCCATTATTTTTCCACAAAAATGAAAGTAGACTTAAGGGTCTGTATGACTCTGGGCCAGATCTAATTACATCTACAGCAAGTGTACACTAAGTGTGCATGGTCTATATTCAAGAACATCCCTACCAAATTGTTTGTACTTTCTAAACACTCAGAAAGATTACACTAAATGTACATGTAATCTACTCTTTGTGGTAACCTTTATAAGCCCCCTCCCAGTATTTAAAGCTGCAAGAAAATCAGTAGGAAAGCTAAAATTAAGACAAAGAAGGTGTGAGTTTTGCTGTTGTTGTCTCCTCATTCAGAACAGTGTACACTTAGTGTATACTTAGTGTAGCCATTACTGAATCCCAGGGTCTTTTTTCCTACACCCCTTTTTGTTAAAGACAGGTTTAATAAGTACATATTGCCAATCGTGAGGAATCTCACCACATTTATGTGAGCTAGTAAATAATAGATATATTGGTACGGTAAGTTCTTGTTGAAGTGTTCTCTGTCATTATTATTGACTCCATCTTCTCCCTGTGCTTTGTTTGTATCCAGTTTGCATAGTTCTTTTTCAATATAATCAAATTTGATTTCAGTATCTAAAGTTACCTGGATGCCACTTGGACAACTTATCACCCCCTTTGTGGAGCCAAATTGTTTTCCATAAGATTTTGTAAATACATCTATAATCTGATGTGTCTAAGAATACACTTTAGAATCTACACACAGTTTATCAGTTTGTATGTCTTTACTCTTTCCACATCTTATGTATCCATAAAAGGGTTTCATATTATGCTCAATATCTTTATTTAAGTTTTCTTCAAATTTTTCTTGATCTTGTCTCTCTACTTAATTTGTTTGTCCAGCTTGTTTATTTCAGTTTTCAAAGTTGTAGTTCGACTTTTTTTCCATTTCTTATATTTTTTGTCTCTCACCTTAATCAAGTATCTCATTCAAAACATTTTTTCTGCTTTAAATTTCTCTTTCAAAACAAGTTTATCAAATCAAAATACAGAGGGCATTGATGTACTGTGTCACACATAAGAGGCAACAGAGCAGTCGGGCATCATGAGGACCATTGAAGACTAACCAGGTAGGACATTAAATCACAACTTTATGAGTGACTGGCACAGAGGGGACAATAGTGGTGATGGGGATAACTGATGTGAACAGGAGCCAAATGCATTTGATTTGTCTAATTGGTCAGGTAAAGATTTTTCGTTGAGTCATGGGCCAATTAATAACAATACTATTAACTAACTGTCCTTGGTCAAAATGTTCAAATCCTTTAAGAAGAAATGTTCTATGCCCTTTTAAATTACAATATTTTGACATCTATCAAAATTAATGTTATCCTGGATTTAATGGAACATATTTTGAATAATATTTTTTTTTATATTTTGAGGGAGAATATTATAAGCAATTAAATGGAGCAACAGTGGGAGCAGTGTGTGCCCCCATTTACACAAATATGGTAATGTGGAATTGGGAGAAGAAATATGTTTTATCCTCCAAATATGCCCGGAGTTGGAGTTTATATCTCAGGTGTTTGGATGATATATTCATTCTACAGAATGGCAATCCCAATCTAATACCTGAATTTTTAGAATATTTAAATAGCTCTACTAACGTTTGAATTTTGCACATACACACGCACACACGCACACACACACACACACACACACACACACACACACACACACACACACACACACACACACACAATGTGACAAAAATCAACTGTCTGGATGTTACTATAGGGAAAAATGGTATTTTGTATCAAATATATATAGAAAATGTATGTTTACCAGTAATTGTTTATATTATGCCAGTTGCCACCCTTACCTTTATAAGCATAACATGATAAAGGGACATTTTGTGAGACTGGCAATAATGATTTCAGACAGAGATAAAGATTCTTGATAGAAAAAAGGAAGCTAGAACTCATGATTTTGGAGAAATGCAATCCTTGGAACTTTACTATGAAAATAAGTTTGGAAATTGTAAATGCATGGGGAGACAAATATATACCCCTTTTGGGCATAGGGTTAAAGAAGACCCCAATACCAGTTTTGATTAAGGGGAGTAACATAGTATCTAGTGGCAGAACTGAAACAGTTAATGGAAATATCACAATCCAGCATCATGAGGCAGCAAAGGAATTCCATAAAAGGACAATGGTTCTACAATACAGTACTGAAACTTTGCAGATAAAAAATACAATCACAGCTAACTGGAACATATTTAAAATAGATGGGCAGCTATACAAACTATTTGGCTCAAATTTGAGATTTATCCACAAAAATGGAATTAATTTAAAGAATCATTTTCAGAGAAAAAGAGGAGGGTGTTTTAAACAGGATGTGAAGTAAGGTACATCCAAATGTGGTCATTGTAACCAATCTACATTTATTTTCACTGTTGATTCTTTGCTTTTGGAAAATGGACAGAAATCTTTGGTGATGGCAGTTTGGGGGAATTGTGGAACAAGAGTGGTAGTCTACCTGGGTAGTTGCTCTGGTTATGAGACCTTTTACATAGGGAAGAATAAAAGGCCTTCTACGTTAGAAATTTATGAATAGTGTTATGACATATCTAAGGAAAACAGTAATAATGCTCTTTTCAAAGACAAACTAGAGTGTGATTTGTATATGAAATATAAGTTTACTGATATAGAAAGAGTGCTGGGGACTCCAAGGATGGCCCATGGGAGACACACTTGTAATTTAGGGAAATGATTTTGCAACTGAGATTTGTTGTCACTAGTTCCCTGGATCTCAATGAACATCTCACAATACTTTCTGTATTAAAAATTAATTCAGCAAGGTTACATAATTGTTTGGGTTACAAACTGACCATGTTTTGCATTTGAAAAATTATGTACCATGTTGAAACACCTCAGAGAGCATCATTATGAACACTGGGGTACAACAGGGTTGTGTCTTGACCCCATTGCCTTGCTAAAACATGACTGCATCCCCAGGGATAGTTGAAATCACATAATTAAGTTTGCAGATGTCACAAAAGTTGTGGTTCTCATCAACAATGATGATGAAGCAGCCTACCAAAAGAAGGTTAACCAACTAATAATGTAGTGCGACAACAACAACCCGGCATTGAATGTGAACAAGACCTAGGAGATAATTGTTGACTTCAGAAGGAACCATGGAGTGTACCCTCCACTTACAATACACAGAGAAATACTGGAGAGAGAAAAAAAGCACCAAGTTCTTAGGGATACATATCACAGAGGACTTGTCATGGTCCATAAACACAAATTCCATTGTTGAGCGGGTGCAACAGCATCTCCATTCATTGTTGAGCGGGTGCAACAGCATCTCCATTCATTGTTGAGTGGGTGCAACAGCATCTCCATTCATTGTCGAGCGGGTGCAACAGCATCTCCATTCATTGTCGAGCGGGTGCAACAGCATCTCCATTCATTGTCGAGCGGGTGCAACAGCATCTCCATTCATTGTCGAGCGGGTGCAACAGCATCTCCATTCATTGTTGAGTGGGTGCAACAGCATCTCCATTCATTGTCGAGCGGGTGCAACAGCATCTCCATTCATTGTCGAGCGGGTGCAACAGCATCTCCATTCATTGTCGAGCGGGTGCAACAGCATCTCCATTTTCTGTGAAGAATGAGAAGAGCATACTTTCTACCTCCTTTTCTCACAATCTTTCAGGGGCACTATACGGAGCATCTTGTCAAACAGTCTTTTAGTATGGTATGGAAACTGCTCTGCCTCAGATCGGAAGTCTCGCAAAAAGGTGGTGAAAGCAGCTGTGAAAATTATTAGGACCACTCTTCCATCTATTGCAGACCTATATTTGTCTTAACGTCTCAGCAGAGCTACTAAAATAGTCAAGGACTTCAGTCACCCCGCCCACGGACTGTTTTCCTTCCTATCATCTGGCAAGCTCTATCACAGTATGTGGTGCAAAACCACCAGATTAAGTAAAAGCTTCTTCCCACAGGACATTAGAGGGGCTATGTTAAATCACCAAATGCTTAAAAAAAGCGAACAATGATTTATCAAACCCATGTAAGTGAAAGCTTACAATCTCGAACGCTTAGAACAGTAATTTTTTTTCCAAGGGAAAAAAAAAATTGCTGTTCCATGAAACAAAAAAAAATTTTAAACATTGCATAAAGTGGGGGGATTCACTCCCCACACCCCCCACTTAAATATACCAACTCCGAGATCGCACTACAGTCATGAAAGTGGCAAAGTAATGGAAGCGGCCAAGCAATTTCTTTCCCAGGGAAGTAATTTGCTTATATGCTGTTCGCTATTTTGCCTTTTCGTGTTTTCGAGTTCAATCAAGACGCATTCAAAGGAATGCATCTTCGATCATTTAATAGAAATCCACCATTAGACTACTCAGCTCTACTAATAACACACATGATGATGGCCATCAGGTGTAGCAGATAGCTATGTTGATGAGAACTCATATTTTTGTGCAATAACTGAAAAGCTAGTCTCAACTTGTTTTTTGGTGTAATAAACCAACTGATCCGAAACTAGCCTTCTTGTGCAATACTGACAACTGTTGGAATTCTGTGCAATAATGTACTGTTTAGATTCATAAAATGTTTTGGGTTTTATGTAATGGTTCACTGTTATGTAGTAATGTCTGTTGAAATGCTTCTTGTGTTGTTTTGCACATTGCGCCCGGAAAAAATAAATTTATTTCAGTTTACACTGCTGTGTGATGTCTGAATGACAATAACATTTAATTTGACTTTGAAAGGAGTTTTGGGAAAGTTATTGTGGGATTTTTGTTGAATAGTCAGATGAGTCTACATCTACAGGTTAACAGGTAGAGTTATTATAAAAATATTAGTTTATTTAATCCTGTATTGAGCTCAGTATTTATTGATTAATCAATTCAGTAGAACAATAAACACTATAAGTTTTTTATTAATAGGATGTTTACAAAATTATATACATTTTAAAAACATACTGTTAAAAGCATATTTTTAAACACACATAGATATTATATATAGATATATCTTTTTCTTTGTAAATTGTTTTTGTTTTGCAAATATTGTTTCAACAATTTATGTGTACCAAACTGTTCTTTTTTTGTAAAATTACTGTATTTTTTTGGGAGACAGTTTTAAGGTTGTTCTTTAACTTTAAGAATTAGTCATGTAATGCATTTTAGTCTTTTAAATTGAGGAAATGGCACTGGTCTAGTACTGAGTACAGACAAAAGCATATTTCACAGTATTCGTTGTATGTGCATGACCACGAAATAAAAGAAAACTGTGGATATTAAGTCCATGCATTGGTTCCTGTATATCCCAGACACTGCTAAAGTGAAAAAGGTCTTTGTGTGATTGAGGCCAAAGAAGGTGAAGAGTAACATGTACAAAACAGTGATGCAGCCAGCTCTACTGTATGGTACAGAAGCAGCTGAGGAAGCTACAGGTGATGGAGATGAAGTGCCTAAGATGGGTGATAGGTGGTACACTGTGGAAGAGATGAAATGAGGACATCATAGTAGAAGACAAAACATCCTCAAGTACAGAAAATGTCAAGGAAAACAGACCACAGTGGTTTGACAACTTGTGCAGGAAAGCAGAACATGATTTCCTAAAGAGGATTAGGTAAAGACAGGAAGATGGTAGGAGAAGAGAAGGACATCCAGCCTAGAGATGAATGCATTAAACGAGAGAAGATCTGTGACAATCAGGTATGACGTTTGAAGAAAGTGGTGCTGAACTGAGAGAGACATTGACAGTTGACACAGCATCCTAATCCCATTTAAAGAATGGGAAAAAGGGAGTTGACGGTGGTGGAGATGATAATGATGAAGATGATGAAGATGAAGATGATATGAACAATTTCTTGAACTGTTAAACAAATTCTTGAACTGTTAAACTGTAGAAAGATAATCTGACCTTGTCAAATGTCTCAGCAACAGAACTATTGAAAGTAAGGTTGCAACCTTACAGACCCCCAGTGGGAGAAATGAGAATGTTTCTAAGTGAATGCTTTCTGACTGTAATTAAATAAAAATTGTGCAAGCTGTGGTTGGAAACATTTTTCTTCTGTGCCTTGACCTACTCACCATGTACTGGTTGAATCACTACAATTACAATGTAGTTATACTAGTCATTACTTAGTACCAACTGAATAATACTTAAACTGCTACAAGCTTAGTACAAATTAAATATAGATGTCTCACAAGCTTATTTATCACTGCTGATTACTTTTGGCATGAGTCGGGTGTTTTTCTCCACCTCTGCCCACTCCATGTCCTAACCACCCCTAGTGTTTTCAGACTTGCATAGGATGATCACTAGCATTATTTTCTATGAGCAGACTTCAAAACTGACACACAAGGAACTTGCAAGTATGGGCTTCCTTGTAACTATGCTATGCTGTGCTACTCTGCTACTCAGCACCCCTTACCCCAACTATGTCTGCCATGCTTACCTACAGTGTCACATCCTGTGGATCTAGGATGAATTCACTTGTAACTAGATCTACATTTGGTGGCCAACGTACACAGCTATTTAAGCAACCACCCATCAAACTTAGCATCTTAAAAAAAACTACTTCCATATTCTTATTGGCACTCGGGTATGGAAATCTTATATTGACAGTAAGCAACATTGAAATACGCCCCAAACCAACTGTTTCAACATCCACATCTTAGGGAGTCTCTACAACATACCTAGAAAAATCTTTCTGCTACTCTAGCCATTTGCAAATCATGTGTTAAACAATGAATTTAATTGTGACTATCTGTTGTAAGCCTTTATCACTCTATTCAAAGTTAAAGATCATGTACAAGAATTGCTCTGTGGTGCTATAGCAAACAGAAAACTCCTCACCACAGTGGTCACTTCTTCAACAATCCCCCTCTAACCATAAGCCCTTCTGGCTTGCTTGCCTTTGTTTGAATTGCAGGCCATCTCAGTTTAACAGCTAATGTTATGCACAACCCACTCACAGATTTTGCATGAGCTGTAAACAAAGTGCTCTGTACTCTTGCCCACTTACTCAGAAAGCAGAACACTGCTATGCTGGGAAAATGTAATGTTCAAAGAGGCCACACACCAGGAAGGCCATTGAGGAAAGTGTAATAAATGTAGCTTTATCAAAAATGGTAATTGTACCTACCAACTTAAATTCTCATGTCACTAAACATTTGCTTCTTGACTGGATCCTCATATATTCTATGCTGAGGCTACCCCTCTTTTCAGTGATCATTATGCCTTGACCATAATTTTGTCAGCAAAAGGGACAAATACTACAGGGTCCATAATTACTTCTAAATCCTTCAGCAGCACTAATGAACTTTGTCTCTTATATGAATTAGTATGTGCTGACTGTTCTTGTAACACATTGTAAAGAATTGCAACATATCACTAGAATGTCAATAGAATATCACATAAACATCACTTATTACTGCAAAATAAATAATTTTTCAATATTAGCAGATAATCTCATAAAACCAACTAAACTAAAAAAAAATCAACAAAACATTACAATGCTTAGGGAAACGTTCAGAATCACCAAAAAGACCATCATGAACAATGGAAAACCACCATGACAATTTTATTTAAGCACTTTCATTCAGCTCAGTTTATAAACTTCATCAGACAAATTACAAACAAAACAATACGATTTAAATATCCTTCCAAAGAGGTCATGTGACCAACCCAAATGACATCATCAAGCCAATCTCTCCTAGACTGTAGCTAGACTGTAGCTAATAAAAAGATGTACCACCATTAAAAACACATTGTCTAAACAATAAAATGTGTGCATTCATAAAAAATATATATATTAACAGATATTTTAAAACAAATACTAGCCTTTCTTTTTAATTTCAATATACAGTTAATTGAACAAAGATTGTTCAAACCTGGAAAACTATATGCGTTCAATCTGAGGTGCCAAATTAACTCCCTCCTTTCCAAACACAGTGCCCAGGGACCACACCTTACTCCCTGAATAACTTGGTCAATTATTTTATACACTTTGGAGGATATTTGAGCTGTATCATTTTGTTTGTAATTTGTCTGATGAAGTTCATAAATTGAGATGAATGAAAGCACTTAGGTAAAATTGTCATGGTGGTTTTACATTGTTCATTGCTCATGACAGTCTTTTTAGATAAATTAAACTCAACAGAGCACCACTGTTAACACTCCAAATCAAAATGGCATTCGAAGACTAAAACTGGTTTAAAAACTTTAAAATTCTAAAATTGCATTTAAGCATGGTAGAATTCTGCACTAAGGGAAACCTGTGTGAAAAAATAATTTCTGAAAGACAAAGCCAACTATTTACAATTGCTCTGGATTTCAATGCTTGATATATTTAAAGAATTCTGATATGAAATTAATGAGTGGTTCAGTATAACAAAATCTACAAATGACCTTAAAACTAAGAAACCTCTCACGCAGATGTTGCCAGTTTGTTGACACAACAGTGCATGGAACCAATCAACTCATTTTCTTTTCAGACAAGCAGTGTAGCACAACCTGATAATTAACTAACTCCTACATGTTATCTTAAACCTGTTTTTACTGAAGAGGTAAACAAATGATTAAAATGTTTTTTTTTTTTTTTTTTTTGGCAATACTGAATTTCACCCTTAAATTCCTTAGGGTCTGTGATATCTTTTTAGCTGTGCTTTTGCAACATATCATCAACTTATCTCTGTCCTTGTGTCCCTTCTCTGTTCCAGAGAAAGTCTTTGTCAGCAGTACCTCTTCAAAAACAAGGACCCCTACAAATAGTCATATCATTCTGCCTCATATCACTCTAATTTTCTTTTTCTTTTTTTTTTTGAGATACTTATTGCTTCTCAGCTCTCCGCATCTTAAAATTCTTATGATTCCCTTGTCAAGCAACAACATTGCTCAGGAAAGGCCATTGCAATGCAACCACATTGTAATACTGTCTCTTACAAACAACACATTTTAGAACACAGATAATGGCAAATTGACACATATCATTGTTTCATTCTTATTGATTTAACCAATACATTTCACTCAGTCCAGCATGTTAAACTCATATCATAACTTCCCTGCCATGGCTGAACCTACCTCGTTATACCATCAGTGTTAAAATAAGACCTTAATTTTTCCCTCCCTGAAAAATATTGCATCAGTGATTCTCAAGGAACTGTCTTGGGACATTTCCTATTTGTTTACCTTCTCTATAAATGTTGTTGCTGTCTCTTTGCCTTACAGCCCAGATATCTTCCATGCAAAAGACAAATGTGGGTATCTGGACAGCTGACAAACCCTAACTAGTGTGCAGCCTTGCAAAGATGTATAATTAGTTCAACCCAAGTTAAAAATAATAAATAAATAACTGAGGCTATGATCTTTGGCACTGCCAAGTGTCTCATCCAAGTTCCACATCACTGTGCCATATCAACAGTAAAAAGAGGTCTGCTTTGTACTTTAAATTGCTAAAAGCATGAACCTTTGGTCTGGATAGGTACTGATGATGTGGCAAATGAGTTTGATTCTCCCCACTCCTGTATAATGTGTGGTAAGTGTGGACCAGAGTGCTATTTTAAAGTTTTAATGGGTCATGCAGTTAGGTATCAGGTTGTGTCAGGTAGGATTGGTCTGATTTATGGCAAGCAAGACTAGAACCACAATAAAAAGAAAATAATGTCCACTTCAAGCTGGACTTGGGAATGCAGTAAAGGTCCTGGGCTGAGATAGAGTCAGAGTTGTCAATGGCTCAGGGGTTTCAGGGCTTTGCCACCTCTGAAGTTGTGCAGACAACAACTCAGTTCAATACGATAATGCAAGAGTTTGCAGAGTACAAATGTTAAAATGCCCAATTATATGGGTAAGTGTGGGGGCAAAATTTCAGACACTGAGCAGAACCTGACAGTCCACTCAGACCATAGTAGGGAGATAGATGAGGCTTTGACAGACCTAATGCACAGAACTCCTGCTGTTGAATCCAAACTTGATCTTGCAGAGGGTAGATAAGACAGATACTGAGGACTGCAGATATAAGGACTTGTGCTTTGTGGAAATACTTGGGAATGTGGAAGAAGATGACCATGTAGGGTTTTTAGTTTTAGTTCATGTTGCAAGTTCTAAAACAAAGATTTCTGTGACCAGTACTGATCCATTTCTTGACCTTTACACTAAAACTGAGGTTTCCGATGGCCACAAGTTGTCCAGAGAAAATAATCAAAATTAATGACTCATGTATACCGTATAACTATGACTTCACTGCAGAAATCAGGGCACAGGGTTAGAGAGCCAAGTGGATTTAAACAGCTATGCTGAAAATATTTTTTTACAGTTGGCATTATTTCTTATGCCTTACCAGAAGGGGCTCAAGCCAAAATAAGGTAAGGAACACTTATTTCTGTAAAGGTCAGGTGTTGTAGGTGTAATTGGTTACATACTTATTTTCTAGCCTGCTAACAGAAATGGTAAGGGTCACCTCACTACACTGGAGTTGGTGGTCAAAGAGACACACTACAAGGTTCTCTGAAGAGGCACCTCACTACACAGGAGATGGTGGTCAGTAAGGCACACTCCAAGGTTCTCTGAAGGGGCACCTCACAACACAGGAGATGGTGGTCAGTAAGACACACTCCAATGTTCTCTGAAGGGGCACCTCAATACAGAGGACATGGTGGTCAGTAAGACACACTCCAAGGTTCTCTGAAGTAGCACCTCACTACACAGGAGATGGTGGTCAGTAAGACATGTTCCAAGGTTCCCTGAAGGGGCACCTCACTACACAGGAGATGGTGGTCAATAAGACACACTCCAAGGTTCTCTGAAGTGGCACCTCACTACACAGGAGATGGTGATCAGTAAGACACACTCCAAGGTTCTCTGAAGTGGCACCTCACTAAACAGGAGATAGTGGTCAGTAAGACATACTCCAAGGTTATCTGAAGGGGCACTTCACTACACAGGAGATAGTGGTCAGTACGACACACTCCAAGGTTCTCTTGAGGGGTACCTCACTACACAGGAGATAGTGGTCAGTAAGACACACTCCAAGGTTCTCTGAAGGGGCACCTCACTACACTGGAGATGGTGGTCAATAAGACACACTCCAAGGTTCTCTGAAGGGGTACCTCACTACACTGGAGATGGTGGTCAGTAAGACACACTCCAAGGTTCTCTGAAGGGGCACCTCACTACACCAGAGATGGTGGTCAGTAAGACACATCCCAAGGTTTTCTGAAGGGGCACCTCAATACACAGGAGATGGTGGTCAGTAAGACACACTCCAAGGTTATCTGAAGGGGCACCTCAATACAGAGGACATGGTGGTCAGTAAGACACACGCCAAGGTTCTCTGAAGTAGCACCTCACTACACAGGAGATGGTGGTCAGTAAGACACGTTCCAAGGTTCCCTGAAGGGGCACCTCACTACACAGGAGATGGTGGTCAGTAAGATACACTCCAAGGTTCTCTGAAGTGGCACCTCACTACACAGGAGATGGTGGTCAGTAAGACATACTCCAAGGTTCTGTGAAGTGGCACCTCACTAAACAGAAGATAGTGGTCAGTAAGACATACTCCAAGGTTCTCTGAAGGGGCACTTCACTACACAGGAGATAGTGGTCAGTAAGACACACTCAAAGGTTCTCTTGAGGGGTACCTCACTACACAGGAGATAGTGGTCAGTAAGACACACTCCAAGGTTCTCTGAAGGGGTACCTCACTACACTGGAGATGGTGGTCAGTAAGACACACTCCAAGGTTCTCTGAAGGGGCACCTCACTACACCAGAGATGGTGGTCAGTAAGACACACCCCAAGGTTTTCTGAAGGGGCACCTCAATACACAGGAGACGGTGGTCAGTAAGACACACTCCAAGGTTCTCTGAAAGGGCACCTCACTACAGAGGAGATGGTGGTCAGTAAGACACACTCCAAGGTTCTCTGAAGGGGCACCTCAATACAGAGGAGATGGTGGTCAGTAAGACAAACTCCAAGGTTCCCTGAAGGGGCACCTCACTACACTGGAGATGGTGGTCAGTAAGACACACTCCAAGGTTCTCTGAAGGGGCACCTCACTACTCAGGAGATGGTGGTCAGTAAGACACACTCCAAGGTTCTCTGAAGGGGCACCTCAATACAGAAGAGATGGTGGTCAGTAAGACACACTCCAAGGTTCTCTGAAGTGGTTTGCAAATACCTATCTCTTGAAAGCCAGACATAATTTGAACTTCATGGTTCACACTTTGTTGCAGCTTAAATAAGACAAGCTATCAGGTAAGCTAATTGACACAAAGCAATAAGAGAACCATAAAAAACAACTAACGAATCTTTTATATCATATCATATCTTAGAGCAAGCTAAGTCTGCATTAAAATGGTCCTCTTTACATGGGGGGGGTGCTTTCAACCAGAGGCATTTGGTCATTAGGTTAATAATACAGCAGGGACAGAGACCAATTTTTAAAATAAGGAGTAAAAAAACAGAGAAGTTAGTGTCTGACTCTATTGAAATACAAGAACTAGTTTGATATTATTACTCATAATTATAAGCTGAGTATCCAAACTGTGTGTTAAACTTTGGAGAGATGGACATCTGTTTATTGACATTAAAGTTTCCCAAAGTGGACAGGCAAGGGTAATATCATTGCTCAGAGAGGGCACCAGGGAGCAGATAGAGCATATACCACTAGATATAAGAAAAGGGGAGATATCATGTGACATTTACCTGAGATTTGGGGAATTTATCGCCCTGATTCTTCAGGCATTCTTTAATGAGGTGTTGAAGACAGGCAGTTTTCATCTTCATGGAGGAAGCTATAATTATGCCAATACTAAAATTGGACAAAGATGGTACCCCTCCCTAGTCTTGCCACCCAGTCTCAATTCTCAACCATAGGTATAAATTGTTTGCTTCATTACTCACCAAGAAATTAATAACTATTTCATGTTTATTTCAACTCTGGTTTTGACAACGACAGAACAACCGCCAATCATATCATACAAGCAGGTAACATAATGGACTCTGCTACAAGAGCAATGCACCGATTACTTCTCCTTAGTCTGCTGAGTTCTGAAGCCACAAACATGTTTGATAGGGTGTCCTAGTCCTACGGCTTCTCTTGAATCATTTTGTCTTCTCTCAGCAATGTATCTCCTTGTTCAAGAACTTATACAAGGAGTTTCAAGCTTGGGTTAAAGTGGGAGCTAAATTATTTCCTTTCTTCTACATTTACAGTAGAACCTTTCAGGGGTGTCACCCCCCCCCCATTATATTGACTCAAAGGAAAAGAAGCTCTCCATGTAAGCTGAAGATCGATTACATAGTCAAGCTGCACAATCCAGTTGAGGATTATCCTAACATATTCTTAGTGCTGGATGAATTCAGTAGGCTGGCTGGATATAGGTTGAACTTATCAAAGACTATAACTTTATATGTTATATATGATCTGTCCCCAGATACTAATTTATAAATTATCCTTTTCTGGGTGACAGTTCAAAGTTTAAATATCTGGAGATTGCTTCCTGGCAAATGGTGGAAGATACAATGGATAATACTATTCCGCAAAAGACAAAATAATTTTTCAAGAAATGGAAGGATTTTATTTTAAAAATGCTCAAAATCTGCAGCTGTTACAGTGTGTTTTTTTTACTACAGGTCCCTTATGCAGTAGCAGGAACACCAACAGTCTTTCCATGGAGTTTGTAAGGTGCAGGAGGATCAGGGGTTCTCATCTTTGAGAAGATATGCCAAGACAACAACAATGACAAATTCTCAAAAGCTGAAATATAATTCAGCTTGGAAACAAGTGTATCCCCAGGAGTTGGGAGCTATGGACATCTGTGGGGTCAAGCACTTGGCTCATGTATAAGATATCATGAGTTTCTCTCCCATACTATGTGCAGGTGTAGCTACTGTGATAAACTAGTATGAAGAACTTAGGCCATGATCATGTGATCCAGCCCTGGTAGTACAGATTGCAGAGTTTGTGCCTGGTTGTCTCACTTAAAATATTTGTTATAGCAATACAGAGGTCCATATTTTTGGGACAGTATAAACCTCAAGTCTTCCTTTGTGTCAGAGGAGTATTTCCCAGATGAATATGGCAGAGATAAGGACAGATTACTTTGGTACTAACAGTTAGGGAAACTGTCTAAGGATATTAAGTTGGCCTTGATCAAGAGAATGCATCCCCTTGGTCTAATTATAAGGACACTGGATTCCAGAGACATACAACACCCCCCAGTGTGGAAACTGGTATCTCATAGTTATAAGGTACTGGGAGGATTAGAAAGAGCCCATACTAACAAATGTAGTCTCAGCTGGAAGTTGAAGTTACAGTGGCAGTTTTGAAGGAGGCACTAGTTAAGACGTATTCATTTTTCATGATATGCCACCAAATCTAGAAAGTATAGATTCTTTGGATGGCATTACTTATTCAAATTCTGTTGTACCCCAGCTAGGTAGGCAAGGATATTTCCTGGGACCATGCATCACTGTGTCTGGGAGATTTTTACATATATTCTGGTCATGTTCATGCCTAACTCATTTTAAGAAGGGTCTACAGGACACACATTGTATAAGGATTTAGGCCTGAATGTTCTAGTAACACCAAACTGTATGTCTTGGCTTACCAGGAACCCCACCACCACCTCATATCAAACCCAATCCACTTCTATAACTTGTGTTTTTAATGACTAAGAAGGCATAACAAAAACATGGAATAATTTGCCTCTCCCACTTCTGACACAGCTAAACAATTAATGGCAGAGTTCTCAGTTCTATAAATAAAAGCATCCTCAGAATACAGGATGAGAGATAGGGAATACCCTTGCAAAATGGAACCCCTGGTTGCTTTTTTAAAACAAACCCTGAGGTCTGGCTCACCCTGGTAAGGTTTACTGCCCAAAGAACTCTTGGGTTGGTTGTTTTCTGTTTTAAATGCATCTGACAGTATGTTGCCCTTTTTGAATTCTAAAAATATGAAATTTATAGTATGCACTTCGTAGAATCATCTTTTCTGGATCTTTTTTTTTTTAATTAGCAATGTATAAGTGCTGGGCTGGCTGGGACTAATAGCAATATTTAAAAGTCAGGGATAGTGATAAGATGATAAGATATTATATTATAATATAGTGCCTCTGGTTTGTAATAGTTGTCATTGTCTACTTTTACATCTCTTTTTAATAAAGAATGCTTCTTTCAAAAAAAAAAAAAAAAAAAACAGTTAGAAGCACAAAGGCTACTTGGCATGACCATCAACCAGCTTTCAATATAACTAGATAATTTGTTTGCTAACCTAAAGTGACTCTTAGCCATTTATTTCAAAATCTCCAATTTTCTTATATTTGCAGACAAAAAAGTACTGCAAAAGGCATCTTGACTACAAACTTGGTGTGTGGATTGCCACCAGTCATAGCACATACTTTCAAGAAAATCAATAGACTATAGCTAATGTAAGCAAACTATGTAGATTCATAATTCAAACTCCAAAGCTTGAAGTATACCACATCAGTCTTCAGAAAGATAGCCTTATGACAATCCTTCAAACAGGAGAAATAACCTCCTCTCCTTGATAATAAAACTCTCTTACTGGATCACTGTCCTACCTTTGCCTCTGTGCATAAAACAAAACCTTTCACTCATACTTATGGACCCTTTTTGGTTATAATAAAGTTGCAATGAAAAAAAAAATTAACAAAGAATATGAAAAAGGTAGTACTTCAGCATTTGTGCTCTTCAAAATGCATCAGCATTTTTTTTTTTTGGAGTCTGAAAGTATGGAAGACATGTAGTTATTTATTTACTTACTTTTTTATTTTCTATTTGTTATCCAGAACAGAATACTAGTTGTATATGATCATTTTTTGACTCATCAGCGAAGCACAGTCCAGTTAAGCTACTTATTCAGAGTCATATAGTAGGTAAATGGAGGATGAGAGACTCAAACCCCATACTACAGGAACATTTCATAGTCTTAATCCTTTGCCCTGTCAGTAAGGAATAAAAGTACCTGCCAGACATTCAAATCCAGTCCTACTGAATACCACAGTAAGAACACTGTTTACAGCAGTGAGCTGAAATAGCAACACCCTACCCTGGTATTAAACTTAATCTAACCAATGCTTACATATTTTGTACTGCCTATTTTGCTTGTTCAAAATGTTTGATGTATGTGATTTACTTTCAAATGACCTGTATACTACCTTTTTTGTGTTCTTTGTTCAACCTTTCTTTATTGCCACTTCATTATAACCAAAATGGGCTGTTTTGGCCACTCTTTTAACCTATGACAACCTTAGACCATCTTTTACTAATAGATACGGGGGGGGGGGATAAAGTAACAACAACAAAAATGAGTAAACAATAAGGCAATAAAATAAAATATATAACAGGAATGTTATGTTACGTTCTAACACATTTAAAACTAAGCAATAACATTTTAATTAAAGGGACTTCATTTCAGGGACTACATTGGTACTTTAAAACAGCATTTGCCTTTATTATTTGGCATTAGAAATGGTTGTATAAATTCAATGCTTGCAGAAGTCACAACTGGTTCACAGTTTATTTATTTATTTATTATTTATTCATTTATTTGACATATGTTGACCGGGATTAGTCCGACTGAATTAAAGCCCTTTTTCAGCGAAGGCTCGGGGAGAAAAGCTCCACAGTTACACAATGCATTTTGAAACAAAAACTCAGATATAGTAAATTATAAAAATTAATTATCATAATAAGAGCCATAATTAAAAAACCCAGAGAGTAAATACATTCTAACATCAATAATCTCAAAGAGTAAGCACCGAGTTACATTGGTGAGTCATGCAACACATTTAACTACATGTCTGCTGAGAAAGTCATTAAAGACAGGACTGTCATTAAATTTTTCCTGTTCCTGAGTCTCAGTACTATTAGCATATGTAAGGAACTATACAAGACCACTTAAAATGAGAGGGAGGGAATATGCATGTGCTTGCATGTCTAAGGGTCTCTCCACATTTGCTATTAGTCTAGAATGTGTGCAAACTACACAATACAGCTAAATGCATTCTGTATGTGTTTGAGTGCTGTGTGTGTGTGTGTGTGTGTGTGTGTGTGTGTGTGTGTGTGTGTGTGTGTGTGTGTGTGTGTGTGTGTGTAAAACAGACAAAAAAAGAAAAATCACTAAGAAACGTTTTATTATCTTCATGGTCACTGCACTGAAGTACAGTAAAAATGTTGTTTTCAAATTTTGTATTGGTAGCCCATATACCACATTTAAAATGCACACTTCCCTTGAAATGAATAGTTCATTTTCAGCTGTTGGGCCTCCAGTCATACAAAATTATATATACATACAAGTAATCGTATATATAAGTACTCTGAATGCAAATCTGTGCTGTAGAAGATATCTTCGACAACTCTAGATGTTCTGATCCCTGGAATCCATAATTATTCTGGGAAATGCTCAGAAAAATGTATTCAGATGAGAGCATAAGTAATGCTCACTATACCATTGTTAGTGATTTCTAGAATATAACTACCCAAAGAGTGGACAGATCAAACTTTGTGATAAAGTTGCAACAATTGCATATGTATATTTGATCAGTGTTTAGCGTGCTTCGTTGTGCATCCTTATTACATCATTATTCGGCTCCTACAGAGCAAAAATGAAAAAGGGTAAACTGAAACTCCACAGAAAATATAATAAACTGTTTCCTGTTTCTAAGTACAGCCCTGATTTAGTATCAAGGATGGTCTGTGCTGTCATTAAACTAAATGGAAGGAGAAATTATTTTATTAAACAGATAATTCGGTGCACAAAAGGATAGGGTGCATTATTAAACTGCTGTTGGTATTTAATGGAAAGTAGAATGCTATATAATTAAAATAAAACAGACATACTAAAGTAAACTCATTTCCAGGATGAAGCTCAAAAAAAGTAAATTGATGGTATGATAGAGTTTGCATGCAGTAGATGTTAGAGAGCTGAATTTCTGCAAAGTGGTTGGTCATTATGACAATTTGAAATGGAACCATTAACTAGCTCAGCTGTACAAGAGCCCGCTTCAAATGCAACCTCTGACTACTGTGCTTTGATGTACTACCATATGAATCATGCCCTACAAGGGGCTTAATTACCTGCTTGTGACTACCAACAATTTCATAGCAACAGAGCAGTGTACTTCAAGCAGCCCAACCGGCAGTGCAAAGACCTCAGTAAAATGTTCCAGTGAGCTCATCAAAGCTGCACTTTTATTGTACCATTCTCATTTGTAATCTTCCATTATACACTCCTTTTTATTATGCATATTCATAATATACTGAATTTTGTTCCATTTGTCTGCAGCTCTGAGTTACATTTGTTTCTCATCCACCCCTCTTTTGTCAAAGCCTGAAGCACGGTACCTTATAAGAGATTTATGTATTTTTCTTCAATTCATTTTAAATAATATTTCATATATATGTATATATATATATATATATATATATATATATATATATATATATATATATATATATATATATATATATACACACACACACATACATACACACAGAGCTAACACAAGACAATTATATTTGTTATGAACTAGTCGGGGTGCAGAGATGAGCTTATTTTTCATTGCTAGAGTTAATGGCATTTATCAATAACAGTATAAATCACTTTGCCTTAAGTTCACTTATTAGTCCTTTGGTACCTGTACAAGCAACACAAAATAGGCAGTGTGTGTGTGTGTGTGTGTGTGTGTGTGTGTGTGTGTGTGTGTGTGTGTGTGTGTGTGTGTGTGTGTGTGTCTGGACAGGGAAGAAAGAGTTAAGTTTGACAGTGACAGTCTGGTCACAGGACTCAGGTCTGTGTTCAAAATATATATTGTTTTTGTATGTAAGACCTAACAGATTGCAGCTGTTTGGCTATAAAGAACAATATTACCATTAATTGCTTCATTTGCTAGATGCATTTTCCCCTCTAATTGCAGCATATTCCAAATGCTTTTGTAACTCACTCATAATCGAGTACATGTTCCTAGCAGGACTAATATAACTGTCTGAGTGCAACATAGAATGTCACTCCTGGAAGAACATTTGACTGATTATGGTTTTGTGAAAAGTTAACTGAATGGAAGGACATGCAATTAAATACCTTTCAGTAACAGATGCAGATGTCAGTGACTTGAAGTTTATAGACAGGGACCAGGTATGGTTTGAAGTTACAATTAAGATTTAGGGAAATCTTTAGGTCTATGGTAAGATTTAGTAATAGAGGCAGTGAACTGCAATGAGGGATGTGTCTCACAAGGAGACATCTGCTGTATCATTTAAAATTATTTTTCTGATAGTGTTTTAGGTTCACAGGTTCACAGGTACTCATTAGGCTATTGGTCAGTTTAAAATCATAAGAAGCCTAGCTATATATTTCCCCGTGAGTTTTTAGCCCTTACATTTTAAATACAAATAACCCAGACATGAGCAGAACATTTTCATGTTGACCTTATCCATGATGGATAAGGGTGATAAGCCAGGGGTAAATTTGCAGTTTGTCTCCTTTTAAAGAATATGCATATCAGCAAAAGTGGTCTTTGATGTTAGTGCTTTCATCTATGTGTATTCAGCGCATTTAGTAATATGTCTGCTGATTAAATGCCCTAGATCCACTTTACCTAAGTATCCACTTCCTGTCCAAAATCCTATATCATTCTTGTAGTATTCTTCTTCTTCTTTCGGCTTTTCCGGTTAGGGGTCGCCACAGCGGATCACCTGTCCGCTCATGATTGGCAGTGGAGTTTTACAGTGTCAGGTTGCCAGTCCAGCGCCCAACCTTCCACAGAAGGCACACACATGCACGCACTCATGCCTAGGGCCAGTTTAGAGTGTCCAATCCACCTACTGGTCTGCATATATTCCCCAAGTCATATGACCTTTTTTTTGGGACTTTGCTCATAACCCTATAAATATGTACATAACTGAATTAGAAAAAAGTATCCTGTATTTTGACTTACTAATTTGATTCAATGTAAATAAATAAAGGTTTTACACACACACACACACACACACACACACACACACACACACACACACATATATATATATATATATATATATATATATATATATATATATATATATATATATATATATATATATATACATACATATATGAAATCCATCAACTCTGAGTGCTTTCCACCCCAAATGATAAACTATCACATTGGCCCTACCTAATAATAAAGTATACATGTTTCTGGTTATAATATTTGATACAGTAACTGCTGACATTCACTCATTTAATCTCCTGCTCCTCTATCTACAACTTCTCAAGGAACTTGGCAAAGCTGAACACCCCATTTATACCAGTTGCTGTTTTCCACAGGAAACCAGTACCGGTATCTGATGGCAGTGGTTCTTTTCTTTTTCTTTGTTCTGGAAAATTTTCCCATCTTCATGTTAGAACAATTCTGAATATGGTATATCTGTGGCTTGCTCCCACATGGGAAACACTTACATTTAATTTTTCATGAGTTTGATTTCTTGAGTAGAAGTGATTCTTTGGAGACATGTTACTCAATCAGTCATAATGAAAGCCCTCCTAAAGAAAACAAAAATATCTTCTCAAGGAAAATAAAAACATAAAAAAGTAAATAAATGAATAAGTAATAATGAAAACCTTCCTGAGGCACCCACTGTGGGATTTCTACCAAAGTAAACCCATTGGCCACACCCCCTTAGCATCAGAAGGTGCTGAACTATCTAATCACCTGAAATGGAATAACATGGTTATACTCCATTATTTGGCTATGAACTGATGTAATTGCTAAAATAGTATTTTAATTTAACAATAGCCCCTGTTTTTGATAACATAAACACATATTTTAATCATGTGGTTGGGGGTTGGCATAATGGTTAAGGTGTTTACCTCACAGACACAAGGTATGGGGTTTGATTCTCACATTTGATGGAAATTGGCTACACTTAAAATGGTCCACAAGGGCAGGTAGCCTAATACTTACCCATGTACTCCATACACAGCCCTACCTTGTAAATTGTAAAATTATGTTTCCACATCACCTAACCAATCCTGTACCTCCCATGCCCAGCAACCAGACTGCAGCTATCCTTCTGCCCATTGTACCATCACTGGTGTTGACTAGCCAGCACAAGCCATGCAATCTACTTCTTTCAGACAGACATGCTCACTGCACTCCCCAGGTGTTAGGACATTGTCCCCAATCCTATGTTATTGCAATCACAGCGGCAGTATATTTAGAAGTTATGGGTATGGGGCAAAACTCCCTCATCAGGAGATGCAGCTAGGCACAACGCATAATGTAAAAACACATTTAATGCAGCTGTGTTAACTGTTTCCCGAAGCAGTCAATAAAAAGGCAAGATGATAATCTGATTAGTGACTTGGTTAGTAGGAAGTTCAGTGGCAGTAAGAGTATTTATTTATGCATTGCACATTTTTGTATTTACTTATTTATTTATGTACTTATTTTTGTATGCATTTATCCATTTATTTGCTTATTTATGTATGTATTTGTTGACTGGGGTAGAGCACTGCTCTAAGCTGACCATTTTCCGGCTTAGCCAAGGGTTTACAACCAGACAAAAAAGGATAGAAGATAATCGTCCATGTCACTTTGTGAAATGACTTTGTTTATATTAGCTAGACATTTCTTTCTTCGAGGTCAGTTTTTTAAAAAAAGGCAAATTTAAAAGTCCACACTAATTTCAATATATATTTTCAAAATATCAGCAATTTTCATACTTTGACTTGAATTCTATGACATTCTCATTAAAGTAATTGCATTTCTCAGATCCAGGTTAATGACTTTTTTCAAAGTAAATGGAGATTTCAAATTTGCTCAACAAAATCACATTTGGAGTGTGACATGCAAAACATTTTTAAACTGTTTCATCATGAGAAAGGGTCATAAAAACAGTTTACTATCACAAAGATCAAGGATAATTTTTATTTTGCATTTAATAAGTGACCACAAAGACATTTATTCATTTTAAATGTAACCAGTGTAGAAAAAAAGAAAAGAAAAAAAGGAAGAAGGTTAATGCCTCACTCAAATGCAGAATGGATGCAGCAGGTTAAAAATAGTGCAGTCATTACAAGAAACGAGGCATTAATAGTTTTGGATGCTGTTTAAAGGAGGACTACATTAACCATAGTTGACTGTTGAATGGTTATTATGGGCTGGATTTTGAAACAATTTATATTTGTGTCATGACACTGTTTTAGTTGTGAGAACTACAAAAACATAAGCGACTTTAAAAGGAGCTTTGCAAATAAGGTATCAAGTCATCTGGTCCCCTAAACAAATATGCATGTAATTTACTAAGTGTTTTTTAACACCAAACATATTGCCAGCGCCAGTACAAAGCTAATAAAGGGAGATGCTCCTATCTGCAGTGGCTGCATGACCAAAAAACTTGACGATCTGCTGTCCCATAATACAAACACAATGCAACAGCAGCTCTAACACCACATATACCCACCATGAGTTCCTTTGTCAAGCCTTCCACTGACCATCCCACCTAGGGATCCAGGAAGTCATATGTTATCTCGGATCTACTTCTAAACCTCGAATTCTCATAGAAATTAAATTCATCTTTGCAAGACAAAAATTGTGAAACCTTGAATACTCGAATGGCAAACTTTTCCCAGGGTAAGTAAATACTTGGCCAAATTCAAACAAAACACACATCATAGAATATAAAACCCACCTAGGTAGGGGCTATGCTCCCTACACCACCCCCAGTGTGGGGTGCAGCTCCAACACCCCCTAACTATATATATATCAACTCCGGGATCGCACTGCAGTGGAGAAAAGGACATGTTGGGCAATTGTTTACTTACCCTGGGAAAATTCATTGCCTGGGTATTCAAGGTTTTGGGATTTTCATCTCGCAAAAATGAGTTTTGATTACATGGGATTTTGAGCTTCAGAAGGGGATCCATTATCACACATAAGGTAGATACTACATACATGTGACATATAGGTTCATAGGTTCATAGGATGGTACTAGGCTACCAGGCCTAGGGACTATACAAGCCTAGCCATAACAATTCACTGGCTATTTCTTTCCACAATATTTACTTCCCTGGACCTCTGTCTAGCGCCCTGCTAGTCGCCCTGACTGACATGATCCCCAGGGTGAATTTCCTATCTCCCATCCAATCGTCAAAGTTCCTTTTAAAGAGGGCCAAGAGGTGCTCTGCTTGACATGTATGGACAGTCTGTTCCAAAGTCTGGGAAGTCTCTGGGTCAGGACCCTATCCCTCCCGCATGTTTTGTTCATTGTGATGACAAGGTTGAGATCCCTGGAGCATGTGGCTCTGAGGGAGTGGGAATTTTTTTAAGTGTAGCATGTCCAACAGCTCTGGGTTTGACATGGCTGGGTTTGACATGGCCTTGTATGTTAAGCAGAGATTGCCTTTGAGTAGGCAATATGCGACAGAGTATAGCTAGAGTTTTTTTAGACGCTCAGCATAGGACATCTGCTTTAGGCCTGTGATTCTTTTAGTGAGGTATTTCTGTGGCCTTTCCAGTTGTTGCAGATGTCTTGAGAGGTACATACCAAACGGAGCATTGTATTCTATAATGGGTCTAATGAGGGATGAGTACAGTGGGACAATGACCTCCTTTTTCCTGGAAGAAAAGCACTTTCTAATGTGGTTTGCCACATAGAAGGATTTCCTGATTGTTGTGGCGATGTGGTTATCGGACGTGAGACCACTGTCCACCTGTGTCCCTAAGTCTCTTATCACACTTCCGGTGTTTAGTGCACTGCCACTTATGTGGTAATTCATGGGTACATGTTTTTTCCTAAAGGGGATAACTATACATTTCTTGGCATTGAGCTTGAGCCTATGACTCTGGCACCAAGCATCTGTTTCTGTAAGGCCCTTTTGTAGAATATCCACATCATTTGGGGATTCAGTAATGGCTGCCAGTTTGCAGTCATCTGTGAACTTTGTTAGCCAGAGTCCCTTAGTGTTGGCCTGTACGTCAAAGAAGTAGATGCCAAACAAGAGCAGTCCCAGGACTGAACCCTGAGGTACTCCACTTGTCACTTGTCTGGAGCTGGATTTGGAGTCAGCTACTTTTACAGTCTGGGTTCTGTCAGTAAGCCACTTGGCAACCCATTGAGTGATGTAGGGATTAACGCCCACCGTAGTAAGTTTATCTATGATTCTAGAGTGGGGGATGGTGTCAAAGGCCTTGGCAAGATCCAGACAGGCTGTGTGGACCACCTTACCCTCATCCACACAGCTCTGGAGACTGATTCGAAGAAGATAATCAGGTTCAGGAGACAAGATCAGCCCTTCACAACCACAAACTGGGTGGGGTCCAGTGTTTGAAGGTTGCCAATGTCTTTGTTTCTAAGTTCCAAGATAACACATTCCATGGCCTTGCAGATCAGGCTCGTCAGACTGATGGGGTGATGGTTCCCAGGATCCAAGGTGGATCCCCCCTTGTGGAGTGGGATAACTGTAGCTGTGTGCCACTCAGTGGGCATGAAGCCTGAGGTGAGGCTATGATTAAACATGACACTTAGGTGAGGTGCCAGTTCATTTTGTAGTTCATGTAGTACACAGCCTGGGATTTCGTCTGGTCCCATGGATGCTGTATTCCTAGCTTTGGAGAATGCTCCTCATGGTAGTCATTATTTAACATAAACCGGTACAGCAGTACTGTGACATCCCCAAGAAAAATGGTTTGAATGAATTCTCTAGATATCTGTAAAGTATAACCACAATGCAGTGCATCTGTCTCAGTTATATGGTCATAGTATGGTCTGACATGAATGATATAACATTTATTTCCTTTACTTGTGACCTTTTATACAGCAATGCGTAACAAATTACAATGTATTCTCATAGTTCTGTTCATTTCAATTGATGCACTATAATATACTTCTCTGGAATGTTGAAAAGTCTGTGAAAATTGAAGTGCTTCAAACGTGAAATTTAGTATGACACTGCATAAATATAAAAATTTAATGCATATGTCTGTAGCTGATTTTATGGGTAGAGTCTGTCTAACTTCATCATCTTACCCAAGTATATTTTTCCTATATCTTATTAACATTGTAACTCATCACCTTAGTATAACCCAGACAAGGTCAAATGAGAAAAAAAACTACCGCATTTGCATAAAGTCATGGAAAACTAACAAAACGAATGAAATAAAAATGTTCACAAACACACACACACACACACACACACATATATATATATATATATATATATATATATATATATATATATATATATATATGTATATATATATATATATATATATATATATATATATATGTGTGTGTGTGTGTGTGTGTGTGTGTGTGTGTGTGTGTGTGTGTGTCTGTGTGTGTGTGTGTGTGTGTGTGTGTGTGTGTGTGTGTGTGTGTGTGTGTGTGTGTGTGTGTGTATATATATATATATATATATATATATATATATATATATATATATATATATATACACACACAAAACTAAACACTGCTAGCAGGGGGACAAGCTCCCTGCACTCCTATGCCCCTGGTTAATTAAATATACCAACTCCAAGATTGCCCTACATTGCGGTAAAGGTAAATCTTCACATTCTGTGCTCTATGGAGACCCCCATTCAGACCTTTTGAACTTTTAAAAGTTCGACCATCTGAACGGGACCCATATATATATATACATATATATATATATATATATATATATGTATATATATATATATATATATATATATATATATATATATATATATATATATATATATATATATATATATATATATATATATATATATATATATATATATATATATATATATATATATATATATATATATGTTTTTATATAGTAAGGAGATACACAGAATCTGGAAATTATATTTAAAGAGTGGGGGGTGGGGGGTGCAAGGGGGCTTGCCCCCTGGTTTAAGTGGTTAGGTAGGTTTTTTGTGTTATTTATTTTTTTAGATTTTTGAATTGTTAAAAGTTCACTCTTATGGCTTCGACCATATTACGTTTGAACTTTTAACAATTCAACAATGTAATATGAACCCGAATTTGAAGGTGTCAACTTAGGGAGTAATGCAAGAGAGCACATTTTTATAATGTTGGTGTGTGAAACCCATACACTTTTACTGGGCAGGGGTAGTAGAAATGTGAAATGGTTGATTGAAAATGTACATGATTTTCCTCTCAGGTTGTATGCATAAGTTTATTTTAACCCAATAATCTAGTTTTGCTGTTCCCAACTACAATACTTCCCTGACTTTTGCTATGCTAGATCACCGGATTTTTTTTTCTGATGCTCACAAACATCTTGGTAGCATAACTGTCAATGCAACATGTTTCCATGTGCAATGTTGCCCACCTCTGTCAAAAACACAGTATAAAGCCCAGATACTTTAACACATAAAAAAAGATACATTAGCAGGTCTTACAGTATGTTATGAAAGTAGAGGCAAAAAAGAGCATCTTCAAAGAAGAGTAAGATGGCAAAGGACTTGTGTGACAAGCCAGTTCTGCAGTACACAGTAACATGAACCATACCACAATCCAGCACCAGATAGGAGGCAGGTGTATATGAATGGGTGATTGAACATGGAGTGTACAGCATGAGAGAGGTGGTGTACTGCAAGTATGAGATAGCAAGAAAGGAGAATAGCCAGATAGATATTTGGAAAAGACAGAGGATCAAGGAAAGACCAGACTCATGTCCGTTAAAAGATGTGTACTTCTATTACTTAACATTTGTTGATTACATGCTTGGCACTAAAGTGTAGGCCTATGTTACTCAGCAAAAGTAGAACTAGGCAAATCTGAGTACTTTAATAAAGATGGCAGCATGCAAAATGGCCAGCATCAATTTTGTGTGGGTAGGCAAAGAAGCAGCACATGTATGCACAGAGAAACAAACACACACACATACACACACAACCTAGGTTCAAGGTTGTGATACCTTTGCACAGAAAAGGGGGAGATCCCTTTAAGGGACTTTTGCCACCTTTTTTTTTTTAACAGCAAGGAATTAAGATTTAGAATATGTAAGCAGTGTAATAATATTTCAAAACAGAAAACTAAAAGTGCCCTTTCCAAGCATGTATTGGCTACTGATTCTTTGCATAAGTTTAGATTTCTGGTTCTAAAACTTTTTAAACCTAGTGTTAGGCATGGTGATTTAAAGACCTGGACAGAATGTTTAGAAATGAAATGGATCCTGGAGTTAAATGCTAACAATGGTAAAGATCTTAATGTCACTGAGCCTTTAAGACCAATACTAAAATCAAGACCTGTATCTCATTAACGTTTTAATTGTATTTTAATTGCATTTTAATCAAGCTTTGTGTTAGTATTTAAATGCCCAAGTTTTTCTGAGTGCATGAGATCTGAAGAACCACCTGTGATAGGTGTGAAAGCACTTATTCTTTTTATTTCTCTTTGTTTGTTATTTTAATAAAGTATATTTTTATACATTGTGCCATGCCATGTACTGTTTTTTTACATTTTGGACTTTTGGTTATCCCAGCCTTCACCCATTAACACTGTTGTTCTTTGCTAAAAACTATAGTAATGTTTAATACTGAGCTGTTGCTAGCATATAATTTGCTTACATTTTGCTGAATGTTAATAGCTTATGCTGTAGTGTTATTAATTCTAACTGTACATATTAATGGGAAGACATAAAGTTAGATGTTTGTTACTGATTAGAACAGTTTAAAAGAATTAAGAAGAATTAAGGAGAATGAGAAATTTACAGAGGAAATTAGTAGCTGATGTGTGTTGTGAGTTGTCACTTTCACATGCTGTAATCAAATTCTAATGTCAGGATGTGAAGCTTAGATCAGAACAGCAGTTCACAATGGCTAAAAACACACATTCAAATTAAATAAGCAGGAATTATTTTATAGACACACACACATATATATAATCAAGATTGCTTATAATACTAGAATTAATAAGAACAGTAAACATCTTATTCATAATGTGCAAATTCACAAGGAATGAAACATCTGCTATGCAAGATTAATAAAAGAGCAGTATCAGTAAATTAAGAAATATATACACATACTGTAATCTCTAGAGAGCTAATGATTAAATAGCTCTGATGGTAATGCTAGAAGTACAACTTATATGATATAAGGTAGAATATCAGAGAACAAATAAGACAGAAAAATATTTATCTTTAAGTAACAAAGTATATATAAGAAAGATAAATACTACATATACTTGCATAAGGCAGAAAATGTGAGTGTACAAGATCTCATATAATTTACATAGAAAATCATATAAAATATTCAAAAAGATCCTGAAAGCTGAAATTTGAAGCTTGGTTATGTGAACTTTGAAACTTTTTGCATATTATATATTATTAGCTTCACTAACACTACCTGAAATATCTCATTTCATTTGTCAATTAGAATGTTACACTGCTGAATCAGTACATCCATTTTGATAGAAAGTAAAGTACATTTTTCACAATGTTTGAACCCAGGAAGGGAGAGTGTAGTTTGAATTAAGGACATTGTGACTTTTTAATGCAATATAGATCGTTCTTTGACCTTAGTAATGTACAAATTTTATGAATTAATTTAATAAGCAAAAGGATTTTTAAATATTTTGATATTTATCATATTAACTGTGTTACACAACTTTAAGATATAGACACTTGTACATTTAAAATTAATTCAGAGCTTTTATTAGATCTCTAAAGTATGCAGGTATCTTTTAGCATGATAAATGTATATATACATTGATTTTCCTATCGTGTAATAGTTTAGCAAGATAAGCTTACCTGACACCTGTAGTTTACAGAAATCTTTATCTCTTCAGGTCACAGTCTGTTCTATGTATTTATTTATAAATTTAATTATAATAATACTGAATGGGTGAATAACATAGGAATATTTGATAGATAATTATACTACTACTACATACATATGTATATAGTACACCATTTCTCAGATTATTTAATATTGTGATCAAAAGAAGAGAATTATAAAATGTGTATGTAGCAATGGAAGAATGGTTTTAAATGGCAAACTATATAACTAAATTAATAGTCTCTTATTATTTTTAACTTGTATATAATATTATATTAATTATTTGTAATTCACAGTAGCTTTTAGCTAGTTTTTGATGAATTTTTAGGTATCAATAGATAGCATTGCAGTTTGTCTATTTGATATACAAACTAGGAACTTTGGTATCCATGGTAGGTTGTGTTTTTAGTAATATATGTAGTTACAGTTGTAGACCTTTTTCTGTTTTTGTTAGTTATGTGTTTTAGTAGTTTAGTTTGTTAGTTTGTAGAATGGAAGAATTAAAAAAATGTGGAATATTAAGACAGTGTTGCAGGAATGCATTAGAGTTGTATATACCACTCCATTAATATGGTGGGTAAACATGTAATATTATCTCTGAAAAGAAACCTTTTAAATACACAGTATTGATAATTTTACTCTATTAGTTGTTAATGTAAATAGATTAAATATTGGCAACAAAAGGAAATTATTAATGGGATATATAAAATTAAATAGAGGAGACATTATATTCTTGCAAGGGACTGACATGACAAATGAAGATATACAATTTTTTAAATAGCTTAGGTTACAAAATGTTATCTGCTTCTTTTAACAAAAAAGTAGAGGAACTGCTGTACTTTAGAGAAAATCTACTGTAATGCCTAGAGTAATGGAATCCATTAATGATCCCAAATGAGTATATGCATTTGTAGTAATTAAATATAATGGCAAACTCTACATGCTAGTTTTTACTGGATCCCTGGAATAGATTCAAGAGTGGCTAAAGATAAGTTTATTAAATATAGATTATAAAATATTTATGGCAGTTCATGCAAACAGAATAAAACAAATACTGCCGTTACTGATAGAGAACGATCAAACAGGATTCATTAGAAACAGAAATACGTATGACAATATAAAGAGAATTTTGTCCCTTATTGATTTCATAAACAAAACAAAAAATAAAATGAATGTCATTTGCTTAGATATAAACAGTGCATTCATTTCCATGAATTGGGATTACCTTTGGATTGCACTGGTGGATTATGGATTTGCGAAAAATCTAATAAGGTCTCTTTATGATAAATCTTCAGTGCACATAAAAATAGGATTCTGTTTGTTGGAGCCTATTAGCATTACGAAAGGTACAAAACTTTTCTCCTTTGTTATTCACATTAGTAATAGCAAATTTCATACATACAAACCCAAACATTCAATGAATTCAACTAGATACTGACCTTGAGTTAAAGATTCATCTATTTGCAGACAACATTTTATTGACTTTAAAAGAAGATAATAACACACTAAAAGCAATGGAAAGCAACACAATAGTTTATGAAGATTTCTGGACTATCATTTAATGAAAATAAAACCAATATGATACTAATAAATATGAACAAAGAAGCATTAAATAAAAATATCATAAATATCTATCTAGAAATGGGGATCTGGACACATGCTCAACTAGCATATGTCCAAATCACAAAACATCGAACACACATACACGAAAGCGCTTAGCATCGACTAGCGCTTCCGTGTATGTGTGCCTGTTTCATAGATCGGACTACAGTGTGGGTAAGGGAAAATTCCCTTTTCCCCGCTGTAGTGCAATCTTGGAGTGAGAACAATAAAGTAGGGGGTGTGGTGGGTGCAGGGGGGCAAAGGCCCCCTGCAGAAACGTAGATGTTTTTTTCCACTACACATACACTGAAGCGCTTTTCACTGTTAAGCGCTTTCGAGTATGTGTGTTCTATGTTTTGTGATTCGGACATATGCAAGTTGAGCATGTGTCCTACACCCCTAGAAATTATACAATCATATACTTCGAAGTTAAAATTAGAAATGACATATATACAACAGTGCAACTAAACTATAAAGAGATTTTGGATACTATCAAAGAACTCATACAAAAATGGAATAAGGTATTTTTTACCATGGAGAAAAGACTATATATAATTAAAATGATTATATTCCTGCAAATTCTGTATTTTATACAAGCTTGCTCACTACCTCCATCTAAATCATATTTAAAACAAACTAAAGGGTTAATAACGAAATTCTTATGGTACCTTAAAAAAACTACAGTTGCCCTTAGACATCATTTTGATAAATGGGAAGAAGGTAGAATAGGCTTACCAGATTTATAAGGATATATACAATCATCAGCTTTAAAAACAGTTTCTCTATGGTTAAACAAAAAATATACTTCCAAATGAAAACTAGTACATGAAAAAATCTGGTTATAAACCACTCATGATTGAATAAATAAACATATGGAAATAGTACTGAATAGCTTACTTTGGTTATTGAAGGAATACATGCCAACATGGAAACACAAAAAAAATAAGTTCTAAATCCATTATCAATACCCTAAAGTCATTTATGCACTTTGTAAACAAAAATTTGGATATAAAACATGGTCTTCTTTCATATTCCCAGTAACATATGCACAAAATAATAGTATAACTCAGGACTCAGTAGCAGTTAAAACACTTAGTAAGAATGGTCTAATTTACTGGCATCAGTTGATAAACACTAATAAAGGACTAATGATAGAGCAAATTATTAGTGAGTTCAGCCTTGAAATAACATGTGGTTACCACTGCAGGGATTAAAATAAACAGTTTTAAACCGACAGGCAATAATGCAGAAGAATTTTACGGAAAAGGTTCCTACGTTCATAGAGCAGTTAATAACACTGATGGAATTTCCCACAAATGGGAAAGGAATTTTATCAGCATTGTACTAATTAGTTAAAGAAACAAGAGTTCATAATAAAATATATGGAAATACTATGAAACAGTTAATGGTAAAATGCCAGATGATAAAGATAAAAAAACTAATTCTTACATCTCCAAACTAACATCTTTATCACTATACTGGCAACTTTTCACATGACAATTTATACATAGAACATACACAAATTAGAATTAATGCATAATAAATAAAATAGATGTTGGAGGTGTAAGTCACAATCAATAGCCAATTGGCAACACATGTTCTATGAATGCCATTTACTTAAACAATATTAGGAAAGTATTAACTATTTATTACAGGCACTGTTCACTGATAATTTCCAATTTAAAAAATCTTCTGTGTTCCAAGGCAAAAATATGTAATTTTATGGACTCTCCTTGCTACTGCAAGGAAAAATATTACACAGAACTGGAAACCTGTAACTCATCCCAATTTTAAACAATTCAAAAACATGGTTTTATCAGTCTCACAGTTGGAATTAAAAACAATCAAGGAAAGAACAGAACAACCTACTTCCTTAAGTACTGCCTGGCAGAAAGTAAATCAAGTTCTGGAAACAGAAGATTGTAATAAATTATAATCTTATTCAAAGATACATTCAAGAAAACAAAGTTTTTCAAGAATAGACATCCTATGTAAAATAGTTGGTTTTGTAATGTTTGTTTTTGGAATTGTTTCTTCACTTTAAGCTTTGACTATGTAAATATTTATTTGATATACATACTGTATATATGTTTATGTTTATGAAAAGCAATAAAAAATTATTCAGTAAAAAAAAAAGAGTGGCTAAAGATCACGTAAACATATTACAAAGTCACTAGAAGTATAGTCTAATTTTAGCAGGGGATTATAGCTGCATATCTAGTACAGAAGAGAAAAGTGAGCAGAAGAAAGCTAAAATTCTAGCATCAGCTAAAGTACTAAACAGATGGATTAGTTGATTTAATAGTAAAAGCAGAAGATAACTAATTGTTCTTATGCACACATGACACAAACTAGAATTTATAGGATTTATGCCTCTATATATATATATATACACTTAATAAAGTGAATTGTTTTAAACTATTCCTTGTCCTTTATCTGATCATAATACACTATATATTAATATATTAATGGATACAACGACATTTCAGATTATTTACAAAATCCCAGTATATACAATGAAATTAAAAGTATTTAAAAATTATGTTAAGGAACAAATTAAGATTTTTTTAATCTTTGAATGATAATGGTCAGGTTAGTAAAGTTTTATTATGGGACCCCTTAAAATGCATATTAAAATAGAATGAGGAGATGGCAGCATAATAAAATGAAAGAGTGGGATAAAGCATTGTTAGAAATACAAGATGAAATACATAAAGCATGGTATTGGACTACAAACAAAGAAATTAGATAATAATGAAGTCATTAAAAAATTAATGACAGCATATTAAACAATTTCAATGAATAACATGGAGGCAGCTTTAGAAAATTTAAAACAGCACAGTTATGCAATGATTTCAAAAATCTGCCTAGATTAGCTAACAGAAGTAAGATGTTAAGCAAAAAGGGCACAAATCAATATCCGAAATCCTCACACTAATAAGCTTACTTTAAGCAAAGAGGAAATGCTTATTATTTTCAAAAAATTCAATGAGGATCTTAATAAAGATAAAAATAATCCTAATGATTACAAAATTGATAAACATTTATAGAAAACTTTGCTAACAAGCTTAATGACTAACAAATATCTCTGTTGAATAAGCCAATTACCTTAATAGAGGTTAAAAAAGCTTTAAAAAAGGAAAAATCATAAAACTCCAGGGTTAGATTAAGTATGGAATTTTGTAGTCTGCTTCTGTTAAATATTTTAAAATTAATAAGTGATATTTTTAGGATAATTCAGAGTGACAAAATAACTCCTCCCTCATGGAAATGTTCTGTAATCTCACCTATACTTAAGCATGAAAAGGATAATAAGTTACATTCCTTATGTAGACCTAGTTCATTATTAAATGTAGGCTATAAAATAATTACTTCCATCTTCACTACAAGATTATGAGATATTAGATAAAATAATTAATTAAGATCAAACAGGATTTATAGTCAATAGATTAATGTGTAATAATATAAAAAGGACAGTAACTATCTTAAATTTAGCAAAAACAACAAAAAAGTCCTTAATTAGCTAGGATATAAAGATAGCTTTTGGTTCTGTAGATTGGAGGTACTTTTTTAAAACTTTAGAAACATTTGCATTTAAAAAAAAAAACTTGTATAGAAACTTCAAAACATATGTTAAAATTGGATTTTGGACTTCTTATGGATCCACATTAAACAAGGACACAAAGCAAGGGTGTCCCTTTCCCCCTCTACTATTTGCATTAGTTATCAAACCCTTAGCTAATAGTTAAAAAAAAAAACAATAAAAAATGAAGCACTCTCAATTGATAATGATTGTCAATCTAAAATACAGTTTTTTGCAGATGATATTTTTCTAACTTTAGAAGATTTAAATTATTCAGTCAAAGAAATAGATCCAGCCATCCATCCACAACCCTTTTTTCCCATTTTTTCACATGGGATCAGGGTCATTTAAACACTGGCAATCATCTAGAGCCAAGTTTACGATGTAAAATGGCTAGCCCTACTGTGGTAGTTCTTCTACACCACACTTTTATATGCACACTCATCCAGAGGAAACACACACAAATACAGAAGGACATACCAACTTCGCACAGAAGACACTTCATCCAAGAATCAAATCAGGGAACTGCCTGCTGTGAGGTGGCAATGCTATCTACTCTGCCACTATGACACCCCTAATCACAGAAATAGATGAGAAAAATGTAAACGTTTCAAGAAACATCGCTGCTGAAATTTAATAATAATAAAACTGAAACTTTAATGTTAAATTAATTGCTAGCTAGTAAGTTTAAAGAAAAATATAAATATAAATGGAAAGTAAAAGAAGTAATATATTTAGGAAAAAACTATCAAGATATGGGTAAGATTATTAATAATAATTTTGAAAAAATAATTGAAGTGTTACTTCTTACTAAAAAATTGAATGATTTTTGTTTTTACTTTAGAGGATAGGTTAGTGCTTATTAAAATGATTATCCAAAATGCATATTATTACTATAGCTCCAGTACTTTAACTAAAGGGTCTGATGGGATGAAAGAGTTTGAAGGTTGTGTATGTTTTAGGAAATTAAACTACTTATATTTTTAATGGGAATTGTTGAAAGTTAAAAAGTAATTCAACACCAACATTTCTCATCGGTACCTGTAAAATAATTTTATTAATTTACTTCTAATTTTATTTATTCACTAAACTTTTTTTCACATATTTTATTTTATTTATTTTTTCATTACTTACTCATTAGTTATAGCTTATATATATTTGAATAAATTAAATGAAATGCTTTCTAACTTAAATGAAATGCTTTCTAACTGGGAGATCGCAGATATACCCCAGGGATTACCTCAGTGTCACTGCTCAACAGAGGCACAGCAAAATAATGGGTATAGTTCCCCATACTAAAGGGGTGAAATGCCCTCGGGCAGATAGCCTAGTATGAACCTATGAACCTATGAACCTATAAAACAAGAAAAGAAGCAGCACTTTGTGAAGGCACTGCATTCAAACAAGAAACCAAGCATGTGGTTGGATCACAGAGGAAGCTTGGAAAACACATGGCCATTACTTCTTTATTAAAGAACTGTTTGTGTATTATGCTTTATCTGAAAAATGTAATACTTCATTAACAAAAGTGTTCATCAAAATTAAAAACTGAGAAATGCTGTACTCCCTGGCTAGTGTGTTTTTCTGACCACAACAGAAGCTTGTCCAAGTTATATTATTTAATTATAAATAATAATAATACTTTTGATGCAAAATTCTGGAACTTTTTCAGATAGTAGTGGACTGAGTGACTCAACAGATGGTAAGAAGAAAACTGTGTTACTTAAATCAGCTAGTTAAACTTTTTCAAGTTTATACTGGAAAATTATGTGGAAATATATAGAGATAATATTTGTTGCTCCCTATAACATCTCCAAGTTTAGTAAAATTACTTTTTCAGTTTGTGGGAGACATAGTAAAGATGTAAATGCTGATTGGATATACATGTTTATGGATTATGAAAATTTAAATGTATATTGGGAAGAGATACGTATGTTTTTAAAGGGTTATAGTCTGATCATTGTTATTTAACTAGATCAGTGATACTAATGAATGCTTCACTTCTACTGTTTGTAAAAGTCAAACAGTAGAAATGTTTTGGAGTCTTTCAGAAGCTAGAAAAGTTATTACAAAAAATTGGAAATCAAACTCAGTTCCTACTTTTAAAGAGTTTTTAAATGTAAATGCAATACTACGTAAACTTGAGAAAGAAGCGATTAGAATAAGCTCTATCAATTATACTATGAATTTTAGTTGTTGGGATGGACTTCAAATGTTGCCATTGAAATACCAAGACTCTTAATGTGCTAATTGTAGATTATATTGAAGATTCAGTGCATTCCTGACATTGTATAACAGTATGCGATACTGAGTTTCTTCTTTATTGTGTACATATTATACATATGTCAAATCAATAAAACAATTCTTTAAATAATGATCTCTCTGCATCCCACTCCACTGCTTATCATTCCAGTATGCCTACCATAAGCACAATTTTCACCCCTGTTTCCTCTTTTGCCAATCTCATTTTAGGAGTTGCCTTACCAATTATGAATAAACATTTCCCACAGCATTATAAAACTCTCTATACATGTTGCTGTAAACATGCCTTACTCTGGAGATTTAAATAATCTTATTTAGCAATAGAATACTTGGACAGCCCACTCTCATCACATTTCAATCAAGTTCCTAGAGGAAGCATGATTGCATCTGTTAGGTGTTGTTCATAATCCTGGTGTGATCTTAGTGCCCTTCTGTCAGACTAGTGACTCTTTACTGATGTTGCTACAGAGATCCTGTCATCTGAAATAGTTGTTAACAACTGTAATAATCACAGTATGGGACTAATTTCTTCACAAGACATTTTAATAAGCATTAACGCATAAAAATTCTCAAATACAGATTTCTAAATAGCCACAAATAAGGAATTAACCATAGGTGGACAAGGAAAAGGTAAACAAGTAAAAATAAATCCATGTCTAATTAGCCTGCAACAACTTGTTCAGTTTGCAGTGCCATTATAGATCTGAATGATACCTAACCTATCAACTGAATACAGTATATGAAGTCATGACTGCAAAATATTACAAAATATTATATGTGATTGTGTATGCCATTACATATCTATAAAATACCGCTTATGACACTACTCCATCAGAAACTGCAACTCAGTATTCATTTACTAAAATCAAATCTTACAAGATCGATCAAAAAAGACAATGCAATATTTTTTTTTTTGCATATCTTTTTAATTTACAACTCATTTATTTAACTTCATGTCTGTGATTTGCTGTTGTTAAGTACCACCTCAATAAAAGAAACGAGAAGCAATACTTTCCATTCAGCAACAATACTGAATATAAGCAGGGCAGCCAAGCATGAGACGTTGCTCATGAATGTCACTGACGCAAGACTACTATTACAACCTTGAGGGCACAGTCATCCCCACTAAAGTATTCTGCTCACTGGAGGCTGAGATGGTAAATCTCAGAGCATGAACATGCAATAAGTTTAGTTGCAAATGGCCTCCTTCTTCAGATTCATTTTTCATAAGATTAATGAAGCTGATAAATCCTTGACAGACCATGAGTTCCTGTTAGGTCAGCAAGAGACCAAGTATAGAATAAGCTAGAAGGAGATAACACTGACTGAGCACATGTATGATCCTGAGAACACGGCAGGCACCAGAACTAATTTTTTTCCTCATTGTTGGAAGGTGTGACAGAGCAGAACTGAATGTATTTACAACTGTGTGTTGCAAGTTAGTGACATCACTCTGACTTCCTTGTTTTAGAGAGAATTGGCCTCAAAGTTACCAACTCCAAATCTTTAACCAGCACCCCTCCAAGATCATCTTAGCTCAGATTTAATAAGTGCAATTTAATCAAAATGGAATGATTAGCTTAAGTGTGTTCCAATGATATAAATACTAAAGAGAAGAACAACGCTGGATTTCACTACATTGGTACATGTTTAATGAACAAAAAGAAAAATGTAAAAACATAACAATTAATCAACATGAAAATATTTCATGCGATGAGACTCTCACCTGATCTTACTATGTGATACCCAGAGCCATCCTTTACCTTACTGTAAGATATAAAAGATACCAGCAAAAACAGAAGGTGCTGGGACAACCCTGAATCTCAGCAGGAAAGTCATGTTCCAATATGTTAGGATTTAGAAGCAGATGGAGTAAATTATAATAATCAAAGTCTGTCACTTTCACAAGATAAAATGTAAGGTGTGCTGTCTATAGGATTCATTTGCAATGTCCATTTAGCCAGAGGACTTCAGAGAAGCCAATGGAAAAGCTGAATGCCTAAACAGCCTATCTGATAAAGACTCAGGTGCAGACATGCCAGCATTGTCCCTTCTGAATGAGAAACATCCGTGCAGAATTTTAGCTTTCAAAATCAGTGTTCCTAACTGCAAGTGGATTAAAGCTCCTCAGCATTTTTCTTTTTATAGCAAACGATTATTGGTATAACATACACTATCAAGACAAGATTGTAAAGCCAGAAAAGGGATAGAGAAATAGACATTTGCTTAGTAAGGGCATTTTAAATATTTGAAGCAATGCCTTTAGAGAAACTGGTTGTTTTAGCACATGAATATAAGAGCTTTGAAGAAAGATGCAACACTGAAAGATTGTGTCATTCAAGAAAATGGATTTGGGTGGCATCTTCAGTAGATACACTGTTATTATGGCAGGTGCATAACAAAAAGGGCAAGAACCAATGTGAAACAGAAAGTGCATCTGGTAGGAAAAATTGCTCTCTTTATTTATTTATAAGTTGCATTTTTCTATGATGTGCTCTGTTGGTCCTCTACAATTTTATTAAAGGTGATTTTTGAACAGGATTCTAAAATGGAGAATGCTGGAAATCATCACATCTAACAATTTAGTACAAATGAAAAGCATAGCTCTCAATTTCTTAGTGTAAGAAATCTGCATGCTGGAGGGATAGGTTCCTGACCCAGAGACTCCCCAGACTCTGGAATAGATTGCCCATACATGTCAAGCAGAGTGCCTCTTTGGTCCTCTTCAAAAGGAACCTTGACGATTGGATGGGAGAAAGGAAATTCACCCCGGGGATCACGTCAGTCACCCTGCTAGACAGGGGTCCAGGGAAGTAAATAGTGTGGGAAGAAATAGCCAGGGAATTGTTATGGCTAGGCTTGTATAGGCCCTAGGGCTAATAGCCTAGTACCAACCTATGAACCTATGAACCTATGGACAAAGCCTAAGATAATGGGGACAAAGGCCCCAAAAATAGGGACAGATTTTAAATATTGCACTTACAAACTTAGAAAGTAGTCAGAATAACAGGATTTGTGTTAATATGCATTTTATGAAAGTCAAGAAGTCTGAAACTCATATATATATTATTATTAATGACTTCACTCCTCAGTGTTCTACAGGAAAACCACAAATTTCATGAGGAAAAAGCCAAAAACATAAGGCAAAAATCTGAACATTATGCAAAAATCTGGACAGTTGAGAGGTATGAGAAAAGACATCAGGCTGGTGTTATAACATTGCATTACTAGCACTATAGTGACATAATGAAAAAATAATTACTGGCAAATGGGCAACACACACATACAGCAAAGAGGTCAGAGTAGTCAATGGCCAAATATAAAGATACCAATGAGTCAATTATATTAAGTTTGGGAGGATCCTGAATGTGGGTATGGGGGTATGCCTTGTACAGAAGGAAATGCCATTCCAATAAACATGTCAGTTATTGTGCTTTCAGTTAACTTATTTTTAACTAAATGGTTTTCCCTGTACTGCCATGGATGTCTCAAAAAGGGAGTTAGAAAATCTTGGGCTAGAAAGCAGACATAAATAAGTTATAAAAAATATGATACATTTGTATTACTTAAAACATTTTTTACTTCAATGATTGTTTCAACTAAGGGATTTTATTTGTTGATTTCTTTTTACCTTATCTCTTCAAGTTTTGTTTTTAACAGGTAGAATAAATGCAAGAAATGGATATAGGCAAAGGAGCCTGGGTTTAGCTGAGATGTTTTAGTGGACAACAGCTGAGGTAGCTTGGCAGGAAGTTTCATCAGTGGGTGGTGGACAGTTGGCCAGCAAACTGACTTTGGCTGTGGCTCTGTTTGAAATTTAAGGTGGTCAATGGCAAATGAATCAGCGGCTTATGATATGAATCTAGAAATAGATACAGAGTCATACACACTCCACTCTCAGATAATAAATTATTCTGAATTCATTAGACAGGTTAACAGGATAGTTCAACTTGGATGTGAGGTCCTATAAACTTCTGGAAAAAGGTCTGGTATCTCCCTTCTTATGTTTTTTATTTATTCACCATATTCTTCTTCAGTTTTCACTACTTTGTCAATACAGACCCTTTCACAGTTTATGAGCTTGAATCATTTTATAACATGGCTCAGATCTGGGAAAACTTCTGTTTCTCACCTGGCATGTTCTAGAATGTGACTTATTGTAAATAATAAAAAGATATCAAGAAAATGGAGTTGTTTCCATTAGTAACAGGAAGGAGTTAATTCAGACTGCTTTCTCTTGAGAATTCTTAAGGCATTATGGTATTGCAATGTCCACATGTGTGGAGTCTGCATGTCCTCCCTGTGGTTGGATGGGCGTTCGAAAGCCATGCGTGAATGGGTGTGCCTTCGTTGAAGGTTGGACGTCGAGCTGGCACCTCAGCGTTCATGAAAATCTACTGCCAATCACTAGCGGACCGGAGTTCCGCTGTGGCGACCCTTAACCGGGAAAAGCCAAATGACAAACAAACAATGCCCAAATGTATGTTGTGGATAGAAAGGTTCACATGCAGGAACAAATGTATTTTCTTTCAAATGTGGGGGGAAGCTATCACAGCAGTAATGGGAAGTAGTACATACCTGATTTTCACTAGTGAAGTGCCTGATGCAATGAAGAAAGCCCAGTGATAATGGAATTTCAAAGTAAAGCTAGATCAGTGTTTCTACCTTTGGTTGCACTTCTATTTAACATGAGGTGGAAAGGAACATCAGCTCAATGACTAGGAAGTAGGCTAAAACAGATGTAACCTTGAATTCTTGGAGAAACTTGGCCCCGCCAACCTCCAACAGATGAATTTTGGTTTTAAAAGTACATTATGATCGCTTCATCTGCATGGACTATGAGATGTT